>NC_064623.1:201029564-201332594 GCF_023898315.1 Schistocerca nitens
TGCTACAGCATGACAACGCCCATTTGCATACAGCCCATAAGACAGTTTAGACTATTGGGAAATAAAATTTGAAAGTGCCGTACATGCTCCTCATTCACCAGACATCACTCCTAGAAACTCATCTGTCTGATGCACTCTCACAAGCAATGGCAGGGAAGTATTTCAGAAATGATGAATAGATCAAACCCATAGTGCACAACTGGCTACACGCATGGCCAAAATAATTATTTCATCGTAACATCTACACACTTCCACATCTGTGGAATACAATGGCAGGCAAGTATTTCATAAATGATGAATAGATCAAAACCATAGAGCACAACTGGCTACACGCATGGCCAAAATAATTATTTCATCATAATATCTATACACTTCCACATTTGTGGAATACATGCTTTCAATAGCAGGGAGACTACATTGAAAAATAAATGTAAATGGTTTGTTCACTGTTCCAAGTACAAATATTATAAGGCTTTTAAGGTTTTCATTTGAATCACCCTTATAGAACCATGAGCATGATGAAATGTCAAGGGATGATGAGGCCTTTGCCCCATCTACCTAACCATTATCTGTAGTTCTCTCATCTTATGATGATTCAGATGTGATGTATCCACAATTACTTACTCCTTGCTGCCATACAGATGTGTTTGTTCCTTCTTTCCCATGTGATTCTTTATAAGCTAGAGCAAGTGGTGAGGACTCAATTAGCCACACCAGTAATTCTTAAAATACATCAGCACACAGACGTCTGAACTCATCTCTATCTGAATGAATGAAATTTCATTCATACATACAGCGAGCTCATTAAACACCATAGCTGAAGAATTACATGTAATTTTTAGAATTCCTATTAAGATGTCTTGTCTTCATTATCATAAAGAGAACACATCATCAACTATATGAAAGTGTAACAACTTTTCCTTGTACCATGCTGTAGTTAAATAGTGTACTAGTGTCCTTTTCATTACTAGTTTACAAAATATAAAACCCATGCATCATATACTTCCATTTTATCATCTGCTTGCCTCAAATGACACTGTGTCACATAAAACATTCTTTTCAAAAATCTAGCCATTAATTTTTTAAAGTAACATTTCATTAACGTTGTTGGTCAACTGATTCTAAATAACATATATTTCTGAAGATGACTGAAGGTATTTTTCTGCTAGTGGAGAAGGCTTTAAGCCTACTTGTGGACTATCCTTATTTAATTGTGTGTTAATGAACTCTGAACCAACCTGACCGAAAGTTAGTCATGTCCTCCTTGCCACAGCACCTCACGAATTCCCATTACTTCTAGCTTTAACATACCCCTTATTTACATTTTTAAATTCTGTAATGTCACAACCTAAATTAAGGCCCAAACAATCCATACACCAACTCTTAGACTGACAGTTCCCTTTTTCCTCAACATGACATTCTCATTAGCAGTCCCTACCTGGAAATCCAATCTTTTAAATCGGTTTTTTTTTTTTTGGGGGGTGGGGGGTGTGGGGGGGAGGGGATGGGGGGGGGGGAGGGGGGACTGTTTCACCTGCAGAATATTTTATCAATAGGATGCCCTGTCATTAGGTCATGCAGTAGACCTGCATGCTTACAGGAGAAGTATTGGCTCTAATTTTCCCTCACTTTCACACACTTGCAGTATCAGAACATCCAGGACATGCAGGCTGAATTCGCATGATTGAATGATCTGGTTATGTAGACTGTTGCCCCTGCAACAACTTGAAAGGGCACTCTCCTCGTTCAGCAACCATGGATTAATCTGACCTCTTTCTATTGCTAAGGTACCTAAGCCTCGCCACCTAGACAAGGACCATGGTTCATGATGTGGGGGAGGGGGGGGGTTTCAGTGCCCACCGTAGCAGAATATACTTAATGATTTCTCATGAAGACACTAATTCTGCTCATACACCAATGACAACAGTGGCAATGAAGTTAGCACACATACATTAAAGGATTGCACAGAAATGGTATTTGAGTGTATAGTCCAGTCAACAAAGAAAAATTAGGGGAACACTTAATGTACTCACAAAATTTTGTACTGTACTAGGAGGGAGTGATATAAACAGCATATAGACTTAAAATCCCCACCAGTGGTGGTAAGCATCTGATGGAAAGGTTGGTGGGGGAATACTATGTTTACTTTTCTATATTTTCCTTCAATAACTCTACTTCTAGTGAACATGCTGACCAGTAAAATAAATAAATAAATAAATAAATAAAAAATAAAAAAAACATTAAATTTGCTGCAAAAATGTCCTATTCATTTTTCTCTAGGATTAGCAGTTTCCACATTGTGTCAAAAATAAAAAAAATACCTTACTAAAATTAATAATCCACAATTTTTCCATGCCCGACCATCACTTTATGACACAATCTTAACTGGTTTTGGCCTTGAAAGGCTATCTTCAAATGCTACAGAGGATGACAGAAAAGCTTAAATTAAGACTTGGAACATGTGCATTTACTTTCACTTGATTTACTTGTAAACTTAGTATAGTGTTCTAAGGGTGAAACATTAATGTTTAACATTAAATGAAGTGGATGTAGGAATAAATATTTAATGCGTAAATGCCATCTAAGTGCAGTGGAGCAGTATTAATCCTCTCACTGCTAGAGATGTAGTCTTTGTATTCTGTGATGAGACAACTTTTGTTTTGGCTTCACTGCTCAACAAATGCTGGTGCCTGTGCTGAGAGACAGCATTCTGGCTGATATGAAATTTGTATCCAACTTTTTGAAAAATAATAGGTGAAAAAAAAAATGACTTTTATACATCTTACAGTCTGATACCTTCACTCTATAAAGAACTGTGTTCCTTTTCATTATCCGTCATATTGTGATGCAACAAATTAAGTAAAACATTGAATTAAATTTTAAAGAGTTTATAGAAGTAGAATTTCACTGCATATTTTGCGTATGGTTGATCTTATCAACATTACATTCACTACAGTGTATGGGCTAAGATACTGAGATTTTATTTAAAATTCTGGAGAATACTGTATTTCATTTTGTTCTCTAGTTATTAAGTTTTATATCTTGAAGACCTTCACATGTAACATGCCAATTCATATCCTTGTACATCGCGAATTGTGTGGTCCTAACAGTCATCTTATTTCAAATGATTCGATATATTGAAGCAAGGTTTTTTGCAAATGATCACACATAATGAGACTCATACATTGTACAATAAATACTTGTAACTTTTTTATTTTGCAAGATACAGAAGTAACTCATCCACAGCAGTGAGATGACAGCAGCTTAGGGCACATTCAGTGATCCACAGCATTGTAGGAGCACCTGAGTGTGCAAGTACATGATTCCACAGAAACTAGGAAATGGCATAGCAGGATGTGTATATGTGCCCACAGCTGAGAAAGTGTTAAGGGAAATGTATTGTGTTCCAGCATGCATCAGGATGGAGATGGAGAAGTGTGAAGGTGGTAGTGTGGTAGTGTGGGAAGAGGTACACTACCAGATTGTGGGTGTGCAGTTTGCTCATTCGCAAGCCTTCAAATTTAAGGTCAAGCAGGTGATTCCCCAATCTGCATACCCCAGTACATCACAAGAAACAACCACAGGTCATTTCAGAAAGCTGTATCTACACTCCACAGCTCGACGTACAAATCACCAGTGACACTGTGTGTAGAGGTGTCTGGAGTTATCTGTTTCCATGAAGTACATGGACACTACATGGTATATGGGACTGATTTTATTAATAGCAAAACAATAAATACTATGGGCAGGATCTACATACATCTCTGCACACTGTTCTGTACTGCCATGAGGTAAATTGATTCTTTGTCATCCTGTATGGCAAGTGCTGCTCTTGCCAGTTTACAGGCAGATATACCTTCCCAGAATTTTCTCTACAGTTCTATTACAAACAAATTTCTTCCATTCAGGAATTGCTGGCACTCACAGAATGACTTGAGAACAGCAATCTGCTGTAATGTGTTGTTTGAATTATGTCAAAATATGTGAAGTTTTATGCCATGGCAACCTAATGCAGAGGTGGAGAATCTAAGCCTCTGGACCTCCTCATTTGTTTGGAAAGTTACAGCTGGTGTGATGCATACAACCCCCTCACACAGCAAAAAATACACCAGGCAGTGGTAGGAGGCACAAAATTGACACTGTGTAATACATAGAGATGGCATGTTACACTGGGTGCAGGTTCTTCATTGTGGTAGACAGTTGACAGCTCCAGCTGTTGAGCTTTTTTACATGACAGCTCACTTAGCAACTGCAAATAAGAAATCAGGACCAAATTCTGGGGAGGTATGGTTTGTCTGTAGACATAAAAGAGCAACACTTTTAATGGGGGAAGCTGCATTTTGTGGAAGAACATTACAGCTGCCATACAGGATGACTGATAATCAATTTTCCTCTGGCAGTGCAAAGATTTATAGAGATTTTGTCCACATGCAGGCCTATGGATGAGGGAACTGCACACCCCCAATATGGCAACATACTTCCCCTCTCACTACTACGTTCTGACACTGCCACTTCACCCTGTTACACTCACAGAACACAGTTTTTCCCTGAATATGACTTCACTGCACTGGTACAAATACATAATATTTGTTGCTAAACCACTTCATTTAATAGTTACGAATTTTATACTTCTGAAATGTTATTTTTAATAACTTGCAATTTTTCCAATGCCTTAAATGTAAAAAGTAGTAGTTCCAAGGGAGTGCATTATTGTAGGGTATTTAATGTGTAGTAATTGAGCACTGGGAATTGTGTTTCCTAGAAACTATATGTTTTTCTCGAATATGTTGAAATCCACAATGTGACCTTTAAACATCTACCACCACCACCACCACCACCACCACCACAGCACAGCACCAGTGGGGATTCTTACCATCATGTTGGTAAAAGAAGTCATTCAAATCAGTCTCCAACTGTGGGAAAGGAAAGTTCTCCAGCATATTGAGATATGTACTTCCTGTAACAGTATCATTATGATGGTTCACCTTTCCATTTAAATGGAATGTTGTCCTGTCACTAAACACTGAGCATAGAAGGAAACTGTCATCCTCCATCCAGCCAACTTTGTTGTTTGCACCTTCACGAAGAGCTTGCAGAGCAGACATTGGGGGCATGTTGAGCTGTAGAGCTATATGGTTAACTGATTTCTGCAGCCTCCTTACAAAGCTATGGTGGATGCATTCGACATCTGTGTCAGACCCTCAAGGATGGCCCAGTGATTTGCCTTTACAGTAACAACCTTCTTCTTGGAATTGTTCATGACATCGTCTAATGCTCCATGCTGTAGGAGAATTCCCACCATACCTAGTATGAAAATCACACTGAATAGTTATTACTGACCTGCACTGTGCATAACATAGAACACAAAACACTTCCTGCCGTCCCAACACCATTTTTACTAGAACTGATGTGGACACACACTGCTGCTACATAGTGGGAACCATATAAACCTTGACAGTTTGCTTTTTGCAACAGTATGTTGTTCATGGACATATTTTGGATAATGTAGACAGTTGTGATTCTTTTTGATCTCCTATGATTATTTTAGTTACACTCTGTATTCTAAAATCAAACATAATGAAGTGCATTGAACAGAATTATGTCCTAGACTTTAACTGAATGGCCTGCAAAACCACGTCATACAAAAATAAAATTAAGCTTTTCTCACAGAAAATATGAAAGCCACCAATTGAGGAAATGATGTGGATGCAGCATTTCTTAACTTCCTGAAGACATTTGATTCGATATGACACCACTGAATTTTATCAAAATTATGACTGTTTGATTTACGAACAAAATTTGTTACTAGGTTGAGTATTTCACAGTAAGGAGGATGCAGGAAATTACCTCTCATGGAGAGCAATTGACAGGTGTAGGAGCAAGTTCATGCTTACACCATAGAAGTAGGCTAGGATTCTACTTTTTTATACTGTGTACAATGGTTATAATTAAACTTCCGATACTCGAGGGGACCCTCATGTAATTGCATACCATGTTTATATTCCAAGGCACAAACTTTACTCAAACTAACAACCATCTACATTGATGACAGCCTGTAACTGCCCTACAAATTGCTTTACTGCAGCACAAAATATCTCAGATGTGATCTTGGCTATCTCCCCCACTCTACTCATCTTCAATAGCTTGTACACAGCTTCAAGATCACACACACTGCATCCAAATTTCTCAGCCATACGAAGAGGAACTTTTTCAACAATTTGTGCTCCAGTTGCCTGTTGGCCTCTTCCACGAGCACAAGTAATGCCCTCTTCACCTTGTTCGAACTTACGTTTACTGTCTGCACCTGTGATGAACACTGATGCTGGTGTTCCAACCATATATCATTGCAGCAGTACCATGCCTCCACCCACTCACGGCTGCCTCCAACATAGGTGGCAGTGGTCTCTCTTGTTGACTCATTGCTCAACCCAATAGTTCACCTTAACAGATATTGGTAAAAGTCTATAATTTTCATGATTTTGACTGCTGCCAACTGCAGCAATCTGGTATTGACAGTGTTACACCAGGCTCAATTTAAGTTCATATTTTGCACCAAATTATGATTTTTCCTAATCACAGTGTTAAATGCTTGAACTATGTACTTTTTTATTTCATACATCACTGTAAATTTTCATTTAAATATTTGCAGGCTTTGGTGCAGCTATCACTAATGACATCATGAATCAACTGAGTTATCAATGTCACAACCAGGTTAAGGGGCTCTGAAAAGCCCTACATTTCCAATGGTAGAATAGTGCTTATAAATTAAATGTTTTCTCAGAAAGTATTTGAGCTTGGAAGTTGAATTTTTACAGGTTATTTATTTTACTATTGGCTACAACTCCACCCTCCTACTACCAGAATTTTTTTGTTATACTCAGTACTGCTGGGGTCAATATGACCCAAAGTAATTAACACAGGATATATTGGCAGTATTTTATCTATTTCAATGAACTGACATTACTGACTGAACCAGGTAAATAATGTATATAAGCACTTACAGATATTGTCTTAATCCTTAGTCCTATAGATCCTTACATTTAAAACAAAGAAACACTCTTCATTTAAAATAATCTCTGAATGTTGGTTACAGACAAACAAAAAGCATCTTCTACATGTTTCTGACTTGTCTATCCACTGAATGTATGCACAGAAAGCATCAACCATGTTTTGCCCCCATATGTACTTCTGCTGAAGGAGGAGGATGAGGAAGAGAAGCTTTGCTGTGCTGACTTCTGTTGTTCTGAACTAAACATGTTCCCAGTTCCAGAATAAGTTCGCTTTTTTTGCAGTTTTACTTTTTATTCCAGTCACAATTTAAGTCCAGCCAAATTATGAAAGCATTTAGGCCACTAATATCCAAAATATTATAAAAAATAACCATAGGCCATTTCCTTGTCATACGTTTTGTGGTGTAGGTCCTGACTAACTTGTCCATTGTGTCTACACCTGACTTAGTTGCATTATAATCTAGGATTATAACAGGTTTTGCTGCTTCACTGTCACCTATCTCCTCTCTGAAATGCCATTATCTTACCATTTCTTGGGCAATAGGAGACTATTGTAGCTGATTGCCGTATCCAAAGAGACATGAAACTGCAGTTCTTCCCCTTGCTTCGATAAATTCTGCAGATAGTTCACGATAACTTTTTCTTAGCATTCCTAGCAGAGTCGTTTGTTTTTGTTCTAGTTCCTTTTCCAACTCCAAACTTGTAAAGAAATTATCTATTGTGATATTTTTACCACTCTTGGTCAAATGATCTGTCAATTCTTGACACTACTCTTTTTCCCCAATTTATTTCTCAAAGCTGGTCTTTTCCCATTCCTGTGTACATCTGCAGGTGTGTGACAGAATTATTAGTGTTGTCACATGCAGCCCATATCTTTATACCATACTTTCCAGGTTTTGAGGGGATGTACTGGCAAAATGGACACCTACCCCTAAAAGTTACCAGTTGTTCATCAACTGCAATATTCTCGTGCATGCATCCTGTAATGTGCTTCCCCAGTGTTCAAATAAATCCCTTATAGGAGCCAATTTATCAGGACTATGATTCTGTCATGAGTGCTGAGAATCATCAAACCAAATACAGTGTGATATTTCTGTATAGTTATTCCTAGCCATAGAACTATTGAAAATAGGTCGGCCATGCTCTTCATTCCATGAATTCACTATGCTCTCATTGTGACCTTTGAATGCTTTCTTGGCCTGCCTATTCTTGTAGGAATGTACAAAGTCTTCTCTACAAAGATCTGTCCATTTGGTACTAAAAGTAATGTTACCTTCTTTGTTGGTCCACTATAAAATAACCTGGAAAATGCTGGGCTTCATAAATAACTCAAATACTGATTGCAAAGTATTTACATTCCTTACAGTATGCCTCGTATGACCTGGAGCTGTCTTCAAACATTTCATACTGGCTGTTTCCCATGTAATCTAACCGAATTTTTTTCCCCATGGTTCATTTTCATTTCTTGACCTGAAAAACAATGGGATTATTATTTTACATATGTACTTACATATTATTTTTATTATTAATGTATTATTATTATTAATGTATTATTATTATTAATGTATTATTATTATTATTAATGTATTATTATTATTAATGTATTATTATACTTTCTCAGACGTTAAGTCTGGTTGAGAATAGAAAGTGACGCGGACCTTGATCAAGCGTCACTTCCTATTAACTGTACGGTATGTGTTATATTGCATTTAGGAACTTTCGGGTAATTGAACATGTATCAATAATTACGGATTTCTGTAGTTGTATATATATGTTTGGATGTAGCTGTATTGCATTGATGTACTGGTGGATAGTGTGTGGTATGACTCCTGTAGTTGATAGTATAATTGGTATAATGTCAACTTTATCCTGATGCCACATGTCTTTGACTTCCTCAGCCAGTTGGATGTATTTTTCAATTTTTTCTCCTGTTTTCTTTTGTATATTTGTTGTATTGGGTATGGATATTTCGATTAGTTGTGTTAATTTCTTCTTTTTATTGGTGAGTATGATGTCAGGTTTGTTATGTGGCGTTGTTTTATCTGTTATAATGGTTCTGTTCCAGTATAATTTGTATTCATCATTCTCCAGTACATTTTGTGGTGCATACTTGTATGTAGGAACGTGTTGTTTTATAAGTTTATGTTGTAAGGCAAGCTGTTGATGTATTATTTTTGCGACATTGTCATGTCTTCTGGGGTATTCTGTATTTGCTAGTATTGCACATCCGCTTGTGATGTGATCTACTGTTTCTATTTGTTGTTTACAAAGTCTGCATTTATCTGTTGTGGTATTGGGATCTTTAATAATATGCTTGCTGTAATACCTGGTGTTTATTGTTTGATCCTGTATTGCAATCATGAATCCTTCTGTCTCACTGTATATATTGCCTTTCCTTAGCCACGTGTTGGATGCGTCTTGATCGATGTGTGGCTGTGTTAGATGATACGGGTGCTTGCCATGAAGTGTTTTCTTTTTCCAATTTACTTTCTTCGTATCTGTTGATGTTATGTGATCTAAAGGGTTGTAGAAGTGGTTATGAAATTGCAGTGGTGTAGCCGATGTATTTATATGAGTAATTGCTTTGTGTATTTTGCTAGTTTCTGCGCGTTCTAGAAAGAATTTTCTTAAATTGTCTACCTGTCCATAATGTAGGTTTTTTATATCGATAAATCCCCTTCCTCCTTCCTTTCTGCTTAATGTGAATCTTTCTGTTGCTGAATGTATGTGATGTATTCTATATTTATGGCATTGTGATCGTGTAAGTGTATTGAGTGCTTCTAGGTCTGTGTTACTCCATTTCACTACTCCAAATGAGTAGGTCAATATTGGTATAGCATAAATATTTATAGCTTTGGTCTTGTTTCTTGCTGTCAATTCTGTTTTCAGTATTTTTGTTAGTCTTTGTCTATATTTTTCTTTTAGTTCTTCTTTAATATTTGTATTATCTATTCCTATTTTTTGTCTGTATCCTAGGTATTTATAGGCATCTGTCTTTTCCATCACTTCTATGCAGTCGCTGTGGTTATCAAGTATGTAATCTTCTTGTTTAGTGTGTTTTCCCTTGACTATGCTATTTTTCTTACATTTGTCTGTTCCAAAAGCCATATTTATATCATTGCTGAATACTTCTGTTATCTTTAATAATTGATTGAGTTGTTGATTGGATGCTGCCAGTAGTTTTAGATCATCCATGTATAGCAAATGTGTGATTTTGTGTGGGTATGTTCCAGTAATATTATATCCATAATTTGAATTATTTAGCATGTTGGATAGTGGGTTCAGAGCAAGACAGAACCAGAAAGGACTTAATGAGTCTCCTTGGTATATTCCACGCTTAATCTGTATTGGCTGTGATGTGATATTATTTGAATTTGTTTGGATATTAAGTGTGGTTTTCCAGTTTTTCATTACTATGTTTAGGAACTGTATCAATTTAGGATCTACTTTGTATATTTCCAATATTTGTAGTAACCATGAGTGGGGTACACTATCAAAAGCTTTTTGGTAATCAATGTATGCGTAGTGTAGAGACCTTTGTTTAGTTTTAGCTTGATATGTCACCTCTGCATCTATTATCAGTTGCTCTTTACATCCTCGCGCTCCTTTGCAGCAGCCTTTTTGTTCTTCATTTATAATTTTGTTCTGTGTTGTATGTGTCATTAATTTCTGTTTAATGACTGAAGTTAATATTTTGTAGATTGTTGGTAGGCATGTTATGGGGCGATATTTAGCTGTTTTTGCTGTGTTTGCTTGATCTTTAGGTTTCAGATAAGTTATTGCATGTGCAAGTGTATCAGGGAATGTGTATGGGTCTCCAATGTAACTGTTAAATAATTTAGTTAGATGTGAATGTGTTGAGGTGAACTTCTTTAGCCAGAAATTTGCTATTTTATCATTTCCAGGGGCTTTCCAATTGTGCGTAGAATTAATTGCTCGGGTGACTTCATGTTGCAAAATTATCACTTCAGGCATTTGTGGTATCATCTTGTATGTATCTGTTTCTGCTTGTATCCACCGTGCATGCCTGTTATGTTGTACCAGGTTTGACCATATGCTGCTCCAGAAGTGTTCCATGTCTCTCATGTTTGGTGGATTGTCTATTTTTATGTGTGTGTTTTCTATTGTTTGGTAAAATTTCTTTTGGTTTGTGTTGAATGTTTGGTTTTGTTTCCTTCTATTTTCACTTTTTTTGTATCTTCTAAGTCGTTTCGCCAAAGCTTGTAATTTTTGCTTCTTTTCATCTAATTGCTCTATTGCTTCTTGTTGTGAGATTTTACCTAACCTTTTTCGTTTTTTGTCTGATATTTCATTTCTTATAAATTGTGTTAGCTGTCCGATGTCTTTTCTCAGTTTTTCTATTCTGATCTGTAGCCTGTGTTGCCATGGTGGTTTTGTGGGTTTCTTCTGTGTGTTGGTTGGTTCTGATATCCGCCTAGTGTGTATATTTAGTGTAGTGAGTGCTCCTACATAAACCAGTAGTTGTAACTCTTTCATAGTTGTGTATTCATTTATTTTGTTGTGTATGATTGTGTTGATAGTTTTTATTGTTGTTTCGACTTGTGGGCTATTTGGTGGTCTATGCAAGAATGGTCTAATGTCTGTATTTGTGTCTTTGTATTCTATATATGTCAACTGAAATTTTTCTTCTATATCTAACATGTGTGTCACTTCGTGTTCTATTTGTGCTTGTGCTGGTGGCTGTCTTAAGATTTCATTTTCCTCTGATTGTTTAATTGACGCGTGTTGTTCTTTGTTTGTTTGCTCTGGGATGTTTGAGTCTATTACTGTATTTTCTTCTTCTTGTGACTGTACATTATTTTGTTCCAGTATTTGTTGTACTTGTTGTTTGATGTTTTCTAATTCTGACTGGGGTATCCTGTTATTTTTTATTATTACACGAATCTGATCAGCTAGACGTTGTTCTGTTAAAAATTTTAATTCTGGGTATCTGGTAATAAATGTTGTGTATACTTGTGATCTGTATCCAGTTGTGTTGGTTCCTAGGTTTGTTGCTTGGTAATAACAGAACATGAGGTGTCGATTAACTTCATCTGACCATCTCATCCTCTGTCTTTGTTTTCCTTCTAGGGTGGTTGCAGGACGCATATCCTGCAAAACACCTCTATTTGGATTTAAATCATTTTCCAGTTGGCTAGCAGTGTCATTACCATTGTGGGCGGGCATAGGGTTCAAGCGCCGTCCCCGACCATGACGGCGCTTGTCCGAGGCTTCTTTAGTTCTGTCCTGAACCAAGTAATCACACTAAAAGGGGGGTTAGCCCTATTAGTGGTTTGTTCTTTTCGTCGCCTTTTACGACTGGCAGAACATACCGGAGGCCTATTCTTTTCCCGGGCCTTATTATTATTTGATTACTTTCTCAGACTTTTTAGAAGTCTGGTTAAGAATGGAGTGACGCGGACCTTTATCAAGCGTCACTTCCTTTTTGCTGTACGGTACATGTTATATTGCATTTAGGAACTTTCGGGTAATTGAACATGTATCAATAATTACGGATTTCTGTAATTGTATATATATGTTTGGATGTAGCTGTATTGCATTGATGTATTGGTGGATATTGTGTGGTATGACTCCTGTAGTTGATAGTATAATTGGTATGATGTCAACTTTATCCTGATGCCACATGTCTTTGACTTCCTCAGCCAGTTGGATGTATTTTTCAATTTTTTCTCCTGTTTTCTTTTGTATATTTGTTGTATTGGGTATGGATATTTCGATTAATTGTGTTAATTTCTTCTTTTTATTGGTGAGTATGATGTCAGGTTTGTTATGTGGCGTTGTTTTATCTGTTATAATGGTTCTGTTCCAGTATAATTTGTATACATCATTCTCCAGTACATTTTGTGGTGCATACTTGTATGTAGGAACGTGTTGTTTTATAAGTTTATGTTGTAAGGCAAGCTGTTGATGTATTATTTTTGTGACTTTGTCATGTCTTCTGGGGTATTCTGTATTTGCTAGTATTGTACATCCGCTTGTGATGTGATCTACTGTTTCTATTTGTTGTTTACAAAGTCTGCATTTATCTGTTGTGGTATTGGGATCTTTAATAATATGCTTGCTGTAATACCTGGTGTTTATTGTTTGATCCTGTATTGCAATCATGAATCCTTCTGTCTCACTGTATATATTGCCTTTTCTTAGCCATGTGTTGGATGCGTCTTGATCGATGTGTGGCTGTGTTAGATGATACGGGTGCTTGCCATGTAGTGTTTTCTTTTTCCAATTTATTATTATTATTATTATTATTATTATTTCTTTCCTTTCTCAGATGTTATGTCTGGTTAAAAATGGAAAGTGACGTGGAGCTTGATCAAGCGTTACTTCTTTTTAACTGTATGGTACATCTTACATTGCATTTAGGAACTCTCGGGTGATTGAACATGTATCAATAATTACAGATTTCTGTAGTTGTACATATACATTTGGATGTAGCTGTATTGCGTTGATGTACTGGTGGATATTATGTGGTATGACTCCTGCAGTTTATAGTATAATTGGTATAATGTCAACTTTATCCTGATGCCACATGTCCTCGACTTCCTCAGCCAGTTGGATGTATTTTTCAATTTTTTCTGTTTTCTTTTCCTGTTTTCTTCTGTATATTTGTTGTATTGGGTATGGATATTTTGGTTAGTTGAGTTAATTTCTTCTTTTTATTGGTGAGCATGATGTCAGGTTTGTTATGTGGTGTTGTTTCATCTGTTATAATGGTTCTGTTCCAGTATGATTTGTATTCATCATTCTCCAGTACATTTTGTGGTGCATACTTGTATGTGGGAACATGTTGTTTTATTCGATGTCACAACTTTGGGAAGCAGAGTTTCCAAATCTCCAACTTCATCAGAATCTTCGGTTGATTCATTACCTCCAGAAATAATAGCATCAATCTATTCATTGTCATCAGATAGTGTATCTCCTATTTCCTTTCTTCGTTCAAAATTGCTTGTATTTCAGCACTATTCAACTGTTTTCTAGTCATAATGTAGTTCTTGCACATGCTGAGGCAATACACAACAACATCTGAGGCAATACACAACAACATCTGAGGCAAGAAATGGAAACAAATGGTATAAATAATAAGTGGGAAATGTTAGTTTCATTGTTGCAGGTGTTTTGTATAACACATATTCAACATAATATTCATCATTCTGTTTTCATAATGTTACATTCAAGAAACAAAACAAAAATTTAGACTGGGGTCATGCTGACCCCTGTGGTACTCTATGCAGAGCCCATGAATACATTTTAATATGTTATAAATGTAAAACTGAATCATATGTAATTGCATACAAGCAACGTAGAGAAACAAAGTCATAAATTTTGAAAATAATAGTGATATGTATTTGAAATGTGCTTATCGGGTCAATTTGACCCCAGTGGTACTAAGAGGAGAAAGGGACTTTTAAAAATCTCAATTCAGTTGTTGGAGATTAATTTTTTTCTATTGTACGGTAACAAAAGTTCACTACTTTTTGTGCCATTTTTTGTTTATACATTTAGCAGTGAACAGGGTTTTGGAAAAAGGCTGTGTTAATTTACACATAATGGATCATGCAGCATTTCCTGAAAACTTGAAGTGAAATTGTTTTGTAGATCCTGAGGAAACCCGTAATTTATATGAAAAAATAAAACTTTTAGAAATTGAGCGACAAAGTTTGGATTACTTTTTTAGTGCATTCCAGGTCCACAGTCTGCATTATCTTCATCTTCTGCAAACTTCTCCAGCAGCTTTCTCTTTGTCCTCTTCCTGTTTACTCTGGCTTGTATTTATATGCTATTCACAGCCATTTCAGAAGCCTGAAGAAGTTTCCTGTCTAAAGCAAGCATCATACATACCCTGTTGAAATTTATCTTCATTCCCATACCTGGAAATACTTTGTACCTTACAACATATCCATCACTGAAAGTAGCAACAGCATCATACATGCCAAAATGAAGTGTTTCTATTCCAACAAACACAGTCCTGGGTATTCTTGACCGTGTAACACTAGTTACACTTTCATTGGGGTTTTTCCATGAACACACTTTTTCAACAGTTCAGGTGTTCCTAAGTCTCTGAAAATAGGTTTTATCACCTCCATTACCACATCAGGCAGACTATGTTTATTCTTCACCAACAATCCATTGTTGTACTGAAATACTGTTGTAAAGAAATAAGTACAGTCCTCTGCCATATTAGTAATACGTCATTGGAAGAAGGTGTTTTTCCCGACAGGATAACATATGGGCTTATATGACCAATTTATAAAAAGGGGGGAAAGACTGAGGCTACAAACTATCGACCAATTTCATTACTCTCAGTTTTCTCCATGGTACTAGATAAATTGATACATAGCAGAATGGTTTAGCATCTTGGTAAATATAACATCCTCAGCAGTAGCCAGTTTGGCTTTCGGAAAGGGGTATCAACTGTGGATGCAATACATGCCTTTGTTGACAAATGTTATGGAAGCCATAAATAATAATATGATGATGGTTGGAATATTTTGTGACCTGTCAAAAGCTTTTGACAGTGTGAGTCACCATATTCTCTTGAGTAAAGCCAAGACCCTACGAATGGGTGGAACCGTAGGCATGTGGCTTGAATCCTATCTGTGTGGTATAAAGCAGAAAGTAACTGTGGAAGAACTGCATGGCGGCCAGGTATCTTCAGAATGGGGATACATTACTGCAGGAGTACCTCAAGGCTCAGTATTGGGCCCACTGCTCTTTCTAATATTTATAAATGACTTAGTACTATGTGCAGAATATGGGAAAATACTCATGTTTGCTGATGACACCACTTTATCAGTTAATAATCTCTGAGGGAATGTGTCAAATAAGGCTGCAAATAAAGATTTTGCAGATTTGACAAACTGGTTTGAAACCAATCGCCTTACAGTCAACCTAAAAAAGACATATTACATTCATTTCTCTTCTAACACAAATGTTACTAATGAAATGAACCTAAAAATGGGTGAGCACGAAATTTTGAAGGTCGAGTCCTCCAAATTCTTGGGCCTGCATATAGGTAGCAAAATGAAGTGGCACCACCATATTCAAGATCTGTGCAAAACGCAACGTTTGCCTTAAGAATAATTTCAGACACTAGGGGAAATAAGCACAATAAAAACTGCATATTTTGGCTATTTTGACCAACTTATGGCCTAAGGTATAATATTTTGGGGAAATCAACCAATAGCAAAAAAAGTGTTCCATGCACAGAAGCGACCAATAACAATTACGTGTGGAGTACATCCTAGGCACTCGTAAGGATTTGTAGAGCTCTAAACAGATCCCTGTACAACACCTGCCCAATATATTTTTTCCATGATGTGCTTTGTTTCAAAAATAGCAACTTATCAAAAATCAATAGCTCATACCACAACTATAACACCCTAAGGAAACTGGATATCCATTATGAGCTAAAAACGAAAAGCATGGTCCAGAAGGGGTTTTATACAGTGGCACCAAGATTTTTAATGCCCTCCCACTGCACATTAAAGAAGTGGTTGGAAACATGCCAAAGTTTAAAGAAAATCTGAAGCATTTCCTTTTAGATGAATCTTGTTACAGTATCGATGAATATTAGCAAAAATGCACAGAATCTCTTGTTTGTGCTTAAACCTTACTGTGTGACCTCTACAATTGATTAATCATACTCCATAAGTACAGTGTAACTTAATACAATTCCCAAATTTATGTATGTCTGTATATGATGCCTGTATAACTTAAGAACAATACCCAAATTTAGGTATGACAGTATAATCTTTCAAATGTCCTGTATCTTAACTAATATGTAAGGGTATATGCTAAAATTCACAGTTTCTTTAACATAATGATAAGATCAATGTATCTGTGCACAAAACAATAATCTGTAAAAAAAACCTTGAGTCTTTCTATATCCAGGGATACATTCCCATATGGACCTATGGAACACGAAATAAATAAATAAATAAATAAAACTTGCACCAGCTGCTTTCTCCTTTGGGATACAAGTAATGATGGTGACTTTCATTGCTTGTAAAAGTATGAAAGAAAAAGAGCCCAAACAGCCTTCTCCATTTCATCAGCACTGTGTGTGTTTTGCCTGATACCCATTCCATAATAGTTCTGTATTTTGTCCATTACACTGTCAGTTAACCTTCCCTTCCCATCCAATCCTTTACCTTCACTGAGCTTTTGTTTTTTGCATGGAGCTTTCAGTCACCAAAATCTTGATCCATTTGTTTCTGTATGTTTCCAATACACTCAAATTCCTGCACTACAACATCATCACATAGGAATTTAGTCCTTGAATATGTCTGCAACTCTTAGCATTACTGCCACCAACATAATTCATGTATCATACTTTATCACACGCAACAGAACATTGAAATAGACTAGCAACATCAGCCACTTCCATTCCTCCACACCTGTCACTACATTTATCTGTGCAATTATTTCATGTGTACATCTATTATTTTTTTTTTTTGGGCATCTACAATTTTTGGACATTTCTGCTACATGTAAAGCTTTCTCTTGTATACATACTGGTGTCAAATACTACAGGATGAAGAGCTGTGTGTCCCTGTTTATTCCGGGTTCCACAGAATTCTGCAGTCAAGTCTCCATTACTACTGCTTTCTATTACTGCTTCTTCTACAGCTTTCTTCATAGATTCTATATAGTCATCTTCTACTATAAATCTATTTATGTTTGTAAACTTGGTTGGGGTATTTGGAAGATTCATCAGTCCACAGAAAACTGCACCTGCAGTAGCACCCTTAAAGACTGCACAGAAAGTATAGGCACAAGCTCTTTCAAGTGCAGGATGGTGTCAGATAGAAAATTTAATAAAGTACATCTACTCCGTGACTCCACATGAAGGTCCTAGGAGTCATTCATCCACTGAATGGACCACTCTGGCTTGCTAGTGTTCCTAAACCCCTCAATGTTTACACGACTGTTTAAATCATAATTCTGATGTTCAAATTGTTTCATATATTTTAAACAATTACTGCAAAAATATAGTCTGCTAATAAAGTCCCCAGGTTTTTTGATAGCTCAGTAACATCCAGTCACAAGAAAATTGCGTCACAAGGCAAACAACATTGTAAGAAACTGGATTTGGAGCAAATGACAAAAGCTGTTACATTGGTATGGTAAAGAAAATGAGATATTTGGAAGCTCCCACAGTGTCATATCCCTTGGATGACACTGTTTTGGCTGGCTAAGACTGAAACTTCTGATGAGAAGGATGCAGTTACAACAAATTTAGCATGGAGAACTGTGTTATCAGAGAATCTTCAAGAGGTGCTAATTGTCTACTGCCTAAGGATGGAGTCTCTTTTTCTGTGAGTGAACAAAAAGAGATATTATCTAGATGGCTTATCAGCTGTCTATTAGGGACAGTATCAACAATCCCTTTGGTAGGACTGGGATTGCCCAAAGGGTTTGACAGACTATATGTTAGGAGAGACAAAAATATTTTATCAAAGCAGAATCCAATTGGCACATCACAGGGCAGAGTCTCTAGATTCAACTAAAAAATAGTGTGAAATTCTTCAGTGTGATGTGGAATCAGTTTATCAGTCATTCAGAGCAAAATCTCTGCCTCATAAGTTGCTTGGGAAAGCCAGATAGGAGCTCTCACAGTGACACAAGGAGGCTCATTCATTACAATCATTCCTGGCTTGAGCACTGATGGTTCCTTCATTCCTCCAATCATGTAGCTTCCTGAAGAACAACATGAAAAAGCACTAAATGAAAGGAGCACCATGTGGGTCTTTTCCCGCATCCTATCCCCCTTGTTGGGTACAGAGCATCCTGTTGAAGCAGTGGTTTGAACATTTCATTTTTAAAACCTATCTGAGTATGAAGTCTCCGGCACTTCTCACCTTAGATGGCAATTACAGTCACACCTAAAACACTCAGGTAGCTGAACTGGTTAGGATTCATCATGTTCATTTAATTAGCTTCCTTTCTCACTGCACTGATAAGATCCAGGCACTGGATCAAATGTTTATGGGACTGCCAAAGACCTACTATCATGAAGAGATCTGGCAATGACTTTGAGCACACAACAGAACACTAGGACCAACTAACACTGCAGAATTCTTTGGTCGAGCCTATATGAAAATTTCTGACTGGTGAAATTGCCATCATTGTGTTCAGCATTACAGTCATTTTCCTGTCCAACAGAAATGTTTTCAGCAATCTCGACTTAATTGCTGCAAATGATGGAAGTCTTGGGAATAGACCTGCTCAACGTCTTTTTGAGTAAGAAAATCAGGATCAGCTAGATGAGGGTGGAACTAGAAGCAGGTTAGTAGAATTTATTAAGTCTCTATTACAACAAGGCTTTGGTTTGCTGCTCAACAAGGCTCAAAACAATCTGCACTTCATAAATAAACACAAAGCATTTTCTTTTGCCAGGTTGGTCTGCTGTCATAGTTAGTTGGAGGCCCTACGACATATCACCTATAACACACAGCAAGAAGGTGTCGAATTGCCTCAATCTCTACCAGAAATGATGAAGACAAAGAAGATCTCAAAGGAGCTTGAATGAAGGGAAGAGCTGCAGCTTCACTATGCCTGAATCACTGGAGTCAGTAGTTTGGCAGATTCCACTGATGAGATGGTCAGAATGCATTCTGAAATAGCAAGTGTAGACACAGAACACATGTTTTGTGGGGCAAAATTTTCCTGAGTACAGTGCCAAATGTAAACCCGTGAGGAAAGTTCTGGTTGTGATAAATATCACAATATCTGTGATTTTTTTGGTCTCAGAAAGCAGTAATCTTTTTCAGTTTTCTGGAAATTATTTATATCAGAATTAAAACAAGTAAGTAAATTTGTGAAGTGATTGAAACAGACAAATTTAAAATAAATCTATGTTAAAATCCTCATTTATTAATATATGTAGAGTTATATCCATAAAACCAAAATTTTCCACAATTGTCTCCTTTCCCCTGCACATAAGATATCATTCTTTTCTATAAACTGGTTTCAAATTTACTGAAGTTGGGAAAATTTTCCATGTCGTTTGCACTTAACTTTCTATGTTGATTTCACCTTTCTGACTCCATCATGTCCTGATTATTCATTAAATGTTAAGGGTAATTAACAATTAACAATTAACAACAGACATATTTTACACAAGCATTTGTCACAATTCAAAATGCATCTGCCATAGTGTTCAAATACATGAACTGGACCACTACTTGACAATCCTAAACAAGTGATCTCACTCAGGTACTACCTCATACGTATTCCACAAGCAACCACATGAAGCACGCCAGGAATACACTAAACCCCTAGTAATCATTTCTTTTCCTGTTCCAGTGGTAAATGGAGTGATAAAGAGAAGAGTGTCTCTATGCCTCTGTACAAGCCCTAATTTCTCTTATCTTTTCTTCACACTGATTACGTGAAACATATGTCTACACTGGCTGTAGCAGAATGGTTCCGCTGTTAGCTTACTTAAGCATCTGCGTCACTCTTGCATGTTGATACGTAAAAAATCCATCAGTACACTTCTAAATTGCTTCATAGTCTTCCTTTAACCTGTGCTGGTCAGAATCCCAAATGCTAACAGCAGTCAAGAATATTTTATACGCAATCTCCTTTATAGATGAACTACCATTTCATAAATTTCTCCCATTGAACCCAAATCAGACATTCCTCTTCTTTATTAGTGTACTAAAGTGCTCATTCTATTTCATATTCCTTTGCAGCATTATGCCTAGTACATAATCAATATATATTATAACATTTCTCTAACTACTCGTAATAATGGGGTTGATCATAGTTACTCTCTCTATCTGCTGCAGTCGTGGTCCTGAAAACATTTACCGTCACTGTGAAACAAGTACTGGAGAGTTGATTTAGTTTAAGCTTCCATTAAGTTTCATAGTTTTTTATTATACTTTCAAAACAAAATTAAAGTATAATTACAAAGGCAAACAATACTTACAATACAAAAGGAACAGCTACATGCACAAAAACCAAAACCAGACTGAGACCTCTTGCCAACGTGACTGTTAATATTTATACTTTCTTAACAAATGTGAACAATCCTTGGCATTGTTTATAATTATTATTTCATTAATTAACAATTGAAACTCTCATCCTAAAACAAATGACATATTTTAATGATTACCTAGACTCTTATATATTAAACACATGAGTGAACTGTAATCTCTATACAAGTTGAAGCATGTATAAACACTTACGTATCAAATGTTAACAATACACTTTTTATATTTACTAATTACAGAAGATTCATATCATATAAAATGTTCCTACCAATTAACAGACTTCTACACATTAGTGTAATTAAGATTCCATAATTATTTTCTTCATAACTTTTTCGCAAGTACAGATTTCCATACACCTCTATGTCAGAAACTACTGTTTATGGTTAAAATTTATGCATTTTTATGTTTTGATTAGACTGTTATGTTTCAACAACCCCCAAAAGGATTTGTGCAAGTGAAAGTTGAACAAAACCTTTTCTTACAAATCTACATAACAGTCCTCATTTTACAATCAATTGGATGTACAAACAATCTGCGAAAAATTAGTACAACCAAATATGTAACATTATCAAAGATTATTTTGTATCATATTCACCAGAGAGAAAGAACAAGTTAATTCACAGAATTTGTCTGCAGCATGTATTACAACACGAAAATGAGGACCTGTCTCAATCAGAAAATTATCTAATAGAAGCTAGCTGAATTGGTCTTGTTTCTATATATTTATGTCTCTCATTAGGTCCTCTAGGTTCTCCTGAGTGCAATGGAGAAACTGTTGTGTATAACTCTTTCTCAATATTGACGATGCATTGTGGAACAAGCGTTACTATCGGATTCTCCAATACTCAAAATCCATATTAGTTTGTATCTAACCACCTCCTATCTTTGGCAAGTACACAAAGTATTTGACTATAATATAACAAAGTGTTCAGTCTCTTCTATGTGCCATGAAGAGCACTGAACTGAAGTACACTGTAGATCTCTGCTCGTCAGAAGGTTTTCATTGCAAAAACCTGAAATGTGGCTCATACTTCACTCCTTATGACCATCATACATACTGTGTAATTTATTGTTTTGAACAGAATAGTTCAATTCAGCAAAATTCCAACTGTTCATACTTAAACATTTCCTGACTTAACTATCATATTGTAGCTTTAACTTTTTCTTTGATAACATAACACTAAAATCGTACTAGTACAAATTTTTTTTAAGTGGTACAGCACACGTCTCTGCAATTTATATTGACATTTACTGATAGTATTGAATAACAAATATATTATTATAATATGGTACATCTAAATTCTTGGAGTATAGGTCCTCAGCAGTTTACATAATTCAATCTACAACTGTAGCAGGAAATGTCTGACCAATGTCCAATCTTTCCATTTTTTCATTTGTCAAGACACTTCCAATGCCACTTTCCCACCTTTACAATAATTCAAACATTAAGTAACAGAATGATACATAAGAGTGTAGTTACATACAACTCTGAATGACAATATAAGTGACTAATATATCACATTGGTTGTGTTTTATAAGTAACTGAAACAGCACCAACAATTATGTGGTTGGGCCTTATATACAGGTATGTGTTCACAACTTTGGTGTGAATACACAATAAATGAATCATAAATAATTGGTATATCATGACAATTTTATGGTTGAACATTACACAGTGGTAATTGGTTCATAAATGTCAGATACATCATGACAATAATATGAATAGCTTTTATACATTGGTAAGTTGGTTTGAGCATAATATATTGTTAAATTGGTATATAAGTGACAGATACATCATGACACTTATGCAGTTGAGCATTATATATACATACATCCTATAAAACAGGCTTTAGTCATTTAATAGGCTGACAGGGTAAATGAGACGAGTCTAAGCAATAGAGACATACACGTGGACATAGACAAGGATAACTCGGTACTCAAATGAGAAGTAATAAATGAAACAGAAGATTCGGATGCTAGTATATAGCAAAGTAAATACATAAGTAAATGTTTATCATTTGGGTGACCACATACAACAAAATCAGATATAAATAAATAATATAGTATGACAGAGTATGGTTACACCTAATAATGCAGAAATGCTAGTTTGTTCCCTCGATCCTCATATAGAATAGGTTTCAGTTACTTAATAAAGCTGACACGGTAAATTAGAAGGGTCTCAGCAATAGAGACATATGCATGTGGACAGAGGGAAGGATAGCTTGGTACTCTAATGAGAAGTAAGAAATGAAATAGAAGGTTAGGAGTACTGGAGTCAAAAAAGAAAAGACAACAGACCCCAAAGACAGGAACCCCCCCCCCCCCCTACCCAGCACCCCCACTGTTCCAGTACTTCACTGTGCCACCGGATGGAGAAGAGTGTTTAGCATTCCCTGCAGAATGGACTTGCCACAGCTTCACCTTCCTAGTCCCCAACCCAACACTCCCTATTGGCTGATCAACAAAGGGCGAACAAATAGCATTCTGCTGGACAGAGTAAATGACAAATACAATGCTGTATTGGTTGACCAAGTAACGAATGCTAGATCCTAACATCTGACTTACAAGCAGTCCCTCTAGTATCTGTGTTTTATCAAACATAATGAATTACATAAACATATAATATTGAAACCTGTGACATATCTGAGACATATACATGAAAGTTACCAAAGCAAGGTACAGAATTACTGTTTTCCTCTGATATCCATTGCTGCTCAAGGATAAATTATTACATAAACATGAAAAAATATAAATAAGGTTGCCAAATGCATTGAATTGCAGCTTATTTCATATCAAAAATATTAACAAAGTCAACTGCCTCATTGGGTGGATCATACAAGTGTTACAATGATCACATTATGTGAAGCACTTTCATATGTGTCAATATATTTGCTAAACATCACAGAGTCAAGTGTGACAATGACAATAGAATTTTTTTTGTTACATTTTCAAAATTAAAGAAGAGGCAGATCTGAGATATAAAATTAAAGTTACTGGAATGTCAGCCAAGTGATACAGAAGTTCCTTTTCCAAATGTCATGGCACATACAAGTCTTACATTAAGTTCAAGGACATGTTTCATGTGTTTATAATGTTACAAAATGTTATATAAGTCAAAGACAAAAGATACATATATGTTTTTTAAATAGCAGCACTTATAAATAACCAAACGCCCTCATCTCTTTACAAGACAAACTCCGACTTTAGAACAACTGAGCCAACATGTAAATTTCAGGTCAGGAAACCACAAGGACGGATAAAGGGATTTGCCCACAATAGCTGTCAAAGGCACCTTGTTCTCATAGCTTGAAAGTCATCATCCCAAATTTTTCAGCATCATCTTGTAGAGACTGAGAGCCTCCATGGCCACATGCCACTGTAGAATCAGATTTTCACTGGCAAATTAAGTACCAGCAGGTTGCTTCCAGAACACGTACTGCTCAACAACTAGTTCACATATTTCTTGTTGGTCATCAACACATTAGACACGATGTAGTGACATCAGATCAGACAGTAATTAAAATTGGGCACAGATAAGGCAACTTCCAACATAGGTTAAGGAAAAGGGTAAAGTACAAGTGGTTAAATATGAATGGGTTAGTACTAGGAGTAAAATGGTTAGTTCAGCCAGTCTAAAGGTATGATGAATATATATTCCCTCATAAGTTACATATTAATGAATCAACTAGTCTTTAATTGAAAGTAGATGTCATGAATATGATTCCTCAATCTTTAGTTTTTCCTTTGCTACTCATTACACATGAATCATTAGTGGTCATCAGAATATTTTCAATAAGGTATTGGAGAAATTTAAACAGTTTTCATTAAGAATCAGATTGTAAGCTAACATTTACATATATATTGAAAAGCATTGACTTGCTGTAACATTCAGCAGTACTGAACAAGTTCAGATTTGTGTAGACATTGTGACAAAGAATACCTTGTATCTATACTAAGGAGAAAGCATGACTTGTACAGACACCAGGCATGTAGCAAATATCATCCCTATTTTATTGTACTAGGATGGCAAAAGAATAATCAAACCATTGGTAATCTTATTTTGTCATTGAAGTGGTAGAAAATTACATGAAAATAAAACTGTGAGAGTTTTAAATCCTGGGAATCAGAACACTTCTGTCCCAATTACTATCTCCAACATAAAATTCCATTTTCTTTATGCTCCACAGATGGAGCCATTATAGTAATTTAAACATTATACATTTTTTAAAATAATTGTTCCTTTTCCAATTACACAGTAGATCTAATAAATGTTAAGGACAAGATAATGACAAAGTATTTTCATACTTGATAGTAAATCAACATCTATCCAGTGACTTTCACATAATAGGTATACTAACAGGTGAAACCAAATGACAGCACATATATAGGGCTACAAACAGTTTAAACTAACTGTAATCACATCTCAGTTATAAAGTAATAAATTGTTGCTATAGGAGCACAGATATCTTATGTAAACTTCACATCAAATTTAAACATTTCTCAACTTTTCATAAAGTCATCAGCACAATGAGATTATAACTTCATCAGAATAACTGTACAGACCTAAGTACACTACTGACCATTAAAATTGCTACGCCATGAAGATTATGTGCTACAGACACAAAATTTAACCGACAGGAAGAAGATGCTGTGATATGCGAATGATTAGCTTTTCAGAGCATTCACGCATGGTTGGTGCCAGTGGCGACATGTGCAACGTGCTGACATGAAAAAAGTTTCCAACTGATTTCTCATACACAAACAGCAGTTGACTGGTATTGCCTGGTGAAACATCGACATGATGATTCGTGTAAGGAGGAGAAATGCGTACCATCACGTTTCTGACTTTGATAAAGGTCAGATTGTAGCCTATCATGATTGCGGTTTATCGTATCACGACATTCCTACTCGCATTGATGGAGATCCAATGACTGTTAGCAGAATATGGAATCGGTGGGTTCAGGAGGTTAATATGGAATACTGTGCTAGATTCCAATGGCCTCGTACCAGTAGCAGTCGAGATGACAGGCATCTTATCCGCATGGCTGTAACAGATCGTGCAGCCATGTCTCGATCCCTGATTCAACAGATGGGGATGTTTGCAGGACAACAACCATCTGCATGAACAATGACGTCTGCAGCAGCATGGACTATCAGCTCGGAGACCATGCCTGCTGTTACCCTTGAGGCTGCATCACAGACAGGAGTACCTGCAATGGCGTACTCAATGACGAACCTGGGTGCACAAATTGCAAAATGTCATTTTTTTGGGTGAATCCAGGTTCTGTTTACAGCATCACGATGGTCACATCCATGTTTGGCGACATCACGGTGAAAGCACATTGGAAGCGTGTATACGTCATCGCCATACTGGCGTATCACTCTGCGTGGTGGTATGGGGTGCCATTGATTACATGTCTCAGTCACCTCTTGTTCGCATTGACAGCACTTTGAAGAGTGGACGTTACACTTCAGGTATGTTATGACCCATGGCTCTATCCTTCATTCGATCCCTACGAAACCCTACATTTCAGCAGGATATTGCACGACCTCATTTTGCAGGTCCCGTACGGGCCTTTCTGGAGACATAAAATGTGCAACTGCTTCCCTAGCCAGCACAGTCTCCAGATCTCTCACCAATTGAAAACGTCTGGTCAATGGTGGCCGAGCAACTGGCTCGTCACAATATGCCAGTCACTACTCTTTATGAACTGTGGTATCGTGTTGAAGCTGCATGGGCAGCTGTACCTGTACAAGCCATCAAAGCTCTGTTTGACTCAAAGCCTAGGCATACCAAGGCCATTATTTGGCCAGAGTTGGTTGTTCTGGGTACTGATTTCTCAGCATCTATGCATCCAAACTGCATGAAAATGTAATCACATGTCAGCTCTAGTATAATATATATGTCCAATGAATACCCGTTTATCACCTGCATTTCTTCTTGGTGTAGCAATTTTAATGGCCAGTAGTGTAAATATTACACCAACTCTCCTCAAAACTCATACTCTGGTTGTATTATTAAACCTGCCCAAAGTTTGTACTCATATTCAGATAACCAGAAAAGGCAGCTTGCCCAATATGAAAATACATGCATCAGTTCCTTTTCACATCCAGTCTCTAACTATTTGTCCAAATCAGAAAGTGGAAGGGGATGAGTTTTCACACGAGTAAGAGAGGATGTGACTTGAAAAAGAAAAAGTCACACCAGCTCGGAGCCTTGGGTTCACCACCCCCAAATTGCAAAAAGAGCTTGCAACCTCCTGAGGAAAGACAATTATTATGATGTTATATGAGTGATGAAGGGTGTTTATATAATTTTAGCTGCATAACATTCCTGAGTCCAAATAATCTTTTGGACTTAGGATATACAAGTCTGTAAGTATTTGTGTGTGGGTTTTCAACACTTTGAAATGGTTGTATGTAAATATCAAAAAATTTTTTTGTTTCTCTATTTAGTGCTTTAGATTTGGTATAACTTTTCGTCAAAACTAGATCCCCAACTCTGAATTCTGTGTTTTTTTATCTGTTTGTCATGCCATTGTTTTCTTTTTTCATAATAACCTTTCATAGTTCTTCTAACTGTCTCCACTCTTTCAGCTGCTGTTATACTTTTACAAGCTGGAAACACTAAGTTCTTTGATTGAGTAAGGTGGTTTGTGGTTAAACATGATCTCATAAGGAGAGTATCCTGTGATAGTATGTTGTAGGCTATTCATAATGTCTTAAAATTCTTTAACATAACATAGCAAATTTGTGTGACATTTCTACGCAATCTACCAATTTCCCTCGTGTACTGGTCAGTTGGGTTGCATGTTGGTGAATAGTATGATATTTAGATATGTCTGATGTTATGTTCTGTTACAAATTCCTTCCAAAATTTATAAGTAAATTGGCTCCCTTTGTCAGATAAAATGGCCTTAGGTGCACCCACTTTAATAAAGTAGTCCTTTATAAATGTAGAAGCTATTTTCTTACTAGTTGCTTTCTTTAAAGGATAAAATATCACATATTTAGAAAACAAATCTACAATGACGAAAATATACTGAAATCCCCCTTCAGCTCTTTGAAGTTGACCATACAAATCTATCCCTACCAAATCCAACTGTTTATGTGGTACCACATTTTGTAAAAAAATCCCTTGTTGGTTTTGTTACTAACTTTTGTTCTTTGACATCTATCACAGCAGGCAAGTAAGGTCCTAATTCTCCTGGACATATTATAAAAATATATACCCTCTCGTATTTTTTGAGTACATTTCAATGCACCATAAGTGCCCGAAGCTTTCATGTGTGTACTTTATCAAAGTATTTATGTGAGAATCTGGCCAGCAAACTTTCCAAGCACCATTATCTGTGCTGTGTCTATAAAATAGAATACCTTTGAAAACCTTATAATACATTTGTACTTTCTCATGACTTTTCTTCCCAAAATAACTTTTAACAAGCTTCCAATGATCGTCACCATTTTCATGTCTTCTCAATTGATTACAAATTTTTCGAACTTCACTTCCCTCTGACATCTTTAAAATACACTATTTTAAACTTTCCCTCCTGACTATTATTTCCATTGTCATTTCCATTCCCCACTGGCATTCTTGACAGGGCATCAGCAATGACATTTTCCTTACCCTTTATAAAATGAACCGAGTATTTAAACTGCTGTAAGAACATTTGATAATTCTCCCATGATACAGTATACACTCTTGTAATTAAGTTAATGCATTATGGTCTGTATAAACTTTGACTTCATGCCCAAAAAAATAATTTTTAAGTCTTTTGAATCCCCATACAATTGCCAAAAGTTCCTTTTCAGTTATTATGTAATTTCTCTCATGTTTTGTAAGGTTCTGCTTGCAAATGCTATAGAATGATGTTCAATTTTTCCGTTAATTTCTTTCTCTAGGAATAAATGTATTCCCAGTCCATAATCACAACTGTCTGTCATCAGACAAAAATGGTAAAGATAAATCAGGTCTATGGAGGATTTCACTTTCTGCTAATTCTTTCTTAATTCTGTCAAAAGCTATCTGGCATTCATCAGACCAATCCCACACTGCATTTTTTCTTAACAAGTTTTTCAAGCATGTTGCATAAAGTGTGTGTTTTCACATGTTTTTGATAGAAGTTTACTAATCCAAAAGAAGATTTTGAAACCTTTTTTATTTCTAGGTTTTGGGAACTTTGTGATGGCCTCAATCTTTTCTCAATCAGGCAAAATCCCTTTTTCATTTATGCAGTGGCCAAGAAATTTTTATTCTTTCATTGCAAACTTACATTTTCCTAATTTGAAAGTCATACCCCCATGTCTCATTTTCTTTTCAATTTCCTTTAAAATTTGAATATATTGCTCCCAGGTGTTACTCGACAACAAAATGTCATCCACATAAATAATTAACTTTTCTAAGAGTTCTCTAGCCAAAACGAAGTCCAATCCCCTAATAAATACTGCTACAGGTACATTTTAACTGAATGGTACAACACAATATTGAAAACATTTACTATTAAACAAAAATGCAGTGTATTTTCTAGAATCTCTTTCTAATTCAATCTGATATATTTTGCATTTTCAGACGTATTTAGTAGTTCATCTATACTTTCAGTGTGGTCAGTTTCTCTCTCGAAATATTTATTCAGGTGTCAAGAGTTGAGCACTAAACGAATACCCCCATCTCATTTTGAAACTACCACTAATAGGTTATTGTAAGAACTACAGTTTCTTTCTATTATTTTCCACCTTCCCATTTTCTGAAGTTCTCTTTCTACCTCCTTTCTCTTACATATAGGGATAGCATACTGTTTTATGATAAACAGGTCATTTGCTTTTAATTTTAGTCTACATTGGTACCCTTTTACACTCCCTGGTGTTATATCAAATATGTCCTTATAATCCCACAAAAAATTTTCAAACTCTCTTCCGTTTTGGCTTTCAGTTTCAGATACCTTTTTAGCTACTAGTTTACTATAATAATTAGCACTACCCTCACCAATACCAAATTATTCCCCTTCCTCAAAATACCTATCACTGTCAGACTCTTGCATCTCTCTAATCTGACTACTTAGACCATGATCATCCATTACAATACTTGTTTTTGGTTCAACAAATGTTATTTTCATGTCACCCCAGATAACAACCAGTTCTTACCTAGTATCAAGTTTTCATTTAAATGATCAATTACTAAGCATAATTGTATAAATTGTACATCATTAATCTTAAATTCAAGTAAGACTTGTCTGGTAATCAACTTGTGTGTGCAGCATCAACGACCAACACGGAACATTTGCAAGAAAATGGGACGTCTTCCTGTTGTGTCGATTCCCTAAGGTCTCGACACAATGAGTGGCTAGGTGCACGCGAAACTAACGCAGACGGGCGTAAATTCTGAAACAGGAGACTGGATGAAAACTATAAAGAAAAGAAGAGAGATTTTAATATACTTAACTTTAATGTAGTCTTGTTCTTGTTGAAATACATCTCTTGCATAGTAGTAAGCAATTAGCAATGATACACATGGCGCCTTGCTAGGTAGTAGCGATGGACTAGCTGAAGGCTATTTAATCTGTCTCTCGGCAAATGAGAGGAATACTTGGTAGGTCTAGTCGCAAGCTATGTCGTCCGTACAACTGGGGCGAGGTCAAGTCCATGTCTTGTGACCTGCCCTGTGGTGGCGCTACGTTTGCGAATACACAGTGGCGACACGCGGGTCCGACATGTACTACAGGACCGCGGCCGATTTAAGTTACCACCTAGCAAGTGTGGTGTCTAGCGGTGACACCACACTTCCCACTGCTATTGTGAAAAACGTGCCAACAAAGGAATAATGTGTCTAAAATGTGAAACAGTTTACCACTATATATGTGCAAACATAAGTTCAAAACGAAAGACTCAGTACTGTTTGAATTGCTGCAAAGACGAAATGCATGAAAATGTAAACAGCAAAGACACTAAAGATGATATTATAGCGTTTCTGTTGGATGAAATTTGTGGGTTTAAACTAAAAAATGATGAACTTAAACAACAGTGCAAATCTCCACTGTACAGTGATGTGGTAACAAAAAATTTGACTAGTAAAATACAGGTTACAGGACCAATAACACTGTTGAAAATGCCAGAAAACTGTGAGCAGTGGTGTTGAGTGCACAGAAAGTGGAAAAATTTTTCATTTTCGATGTGGAAAAGTAGATCACTCACTAAATGGACAGGAGATAATCATAGAAAACTGGAACTATGGCGATTGTAGGTTGAAAACTATTCTGATTAAAATATGTAACATACCTGATTATAATGGTCCTGAAGATAATAAAGTCAACAAAATTACATCTGAAGCCAAACACACAAAACACAAAAACATGGACTGTGGCACAAAAAGAGCAGATGTATTTAAATTATTTAAAAAGAAACACAACAAAAAATCTTGCAAGAATGCAGATTTGATGGTGACTGTTTTGAGATTGAATAAAACAAACAATGTATCAAATGCAATGGGTAAAGAACAAGATTGAGCATAGAGTCAAGAAATACAAACAGAAAAAACAACACACATCAGAATCTACTCTGACGGTTTTTGGAAGAGGGATGGCAACAGAAATGAAGACCCTGACAACCCAAAAAAAAAAAAAAAAAAAAAAACCATTAAAACTGAAGGCATAGTGAAACCTGGAGCAAGATTCAACCAGGTCTTCACCAACATTGAAGATTGCAGTAGTTTGTGAAAGAGTGACTCTGCAGTTCTTATAGGTGGTTCCAATGATGTATACCATAATGAAACAGCTGCAGCAACAACAGCTCTGAAGACTACACTGGGCAAGTTAACAAACACAAATGTTATATTATTTAAAATACCTCATCCTTACAATTTAATTGAAGCATCATGTGTAAACAGAGAAATAACCAAAGCTAACAAAGATTTTGAAACAATTTGCAAACAGATTAAAAATATAATGTTTTTAGATATTAAGGAATGTATCAGTTGTAACCATGAACCCTCTAACAATTGTAACTGCTCGAGTACTTGTCGTACAAGACATGGTCAAGGCCTAAGTGGAATAGAAAAGACACTGCTGGCCCAAAAAATACTTAGCATGGTAAATATCAAATTATCTTCTCAAAACTCAGAACCAGTTCAGGTAAACGTATAAGGCTGACGAAGCCTGAAATGTGTCAGTCTCAGTCAAAACCTGAAGAGGAAAGTACTAGGCAACAAAATGCGTGGGCTGGAAGTAATTTTTAACTGTAACCTTAAGGTGGTTTCTGTGCTGTGTATCAGTAAGCACTGGCTTCAGGACACTCTGTGCAACAAATATATCAGACTTTGACTTAGTAAGTAACTATTGCAGGGAAACTTACAAATGTGGAGGTGTATGCACCTATGTTAGAAGTAATGTTAAATCTAAGGAGGTAAAATTTAGCCAGGTGAAATGCACAAAAAAAGATTTTGAATGTTGTATTTGTGAACTTACAGACTGTCAAACTACCATTGCTTGCATCTATAGGTCCCCATCACGTTACTTTACCCAATTCTTATATTATATAGATGATCTTTTAAATGAATTCAGAGGCAGGTCAAAATGCACAATAGTTCTTCGTGACTTTACCATTAATTTTAACAAAAATAATAAGAACAAGGTACAATTATTAAATCTGTTTAGCAAATACAACATGCAACCTACAGTGCACTAAATTACCAGATATGGGGATGGGTTGGAAACAACACTTGATCAGATATTTATGAACAAACAAAGTTGTGAAGTAACAGATACAGGCTTTTCTGACCATATGGATTTAAAAATGAAGATAAGGAATGAGAACAATAAGAAAAACAGTCACTGAAAAATACGTACAAAGAAGACTTATTAATGCCAACAAAATAAGAGTATTTAATAGTATGCTAAAAAGAGTGCAGTGGGGCCATAGAACAAACTGATGATGCAGACAGAAAGTATGAAAGTTTTCTCACCGATTATAAATATTGCTGCATAATAAAGCCACTTCACAAAAAGGATAGTACAGTTGACATAAATAATTATAGACCAGTGACATTGTCAGGTTTCTCTAAAGTAATTTAAAGCGTAAATTATGAAAGGCTATCTGACTTTCTGAATAAAAATAAAATACTGACTAATGCTCAAAATGGGCTTAGAAAGAACAGCTCCACAGAAATGGCAGTATTCCAATTCATGAAAATGATTCTAAATGCCTTGGACAAGAATGAATTAAGCTGTGGAATATTCTTAGATTTTTCTAAAGCATTTGATTTAATTAGCCATGACTTGTTGCTTATGAAAATAGAATGTTATGGGTCCGTGGACTTGCCTTCAAATGGTTCAAGTCTTATCTCTCTGATAGACAACAGAAAGTACAAATATGTCATGGAGGCGAAGAGTATCGTTCAGATTTCAAAAAAACTAGCTATGGAGTGCCCCAGGGATCTGTGTTAGGCCCCCTGATGTTCCTGGTGTTCATAAACAATCTGCCAAACCATCTGACAGTTGCAGAAATGGTGATGTTCAATGATGACACTAGCATTTTTGTAAAAGAATACACTGAGGATGATCTACAGCAGAGTGTCTCTAGGACAATAAATGAGACAGGAAAATGGTTTAGTGATAATGCTTTCATCATAAATGAGGATAAAACGGTATTGATGAATTTCAGTAACATTAAAAGTAAAGCTAGAAGAATAGTAAAAGCTGAGTTAGTGAACTATGTTATTGCACAACCTCCATACACAAAATTCCTTGGTATATGGGTGCATGAGCACTTGAGATGGGAAAAGCACCTAGAAGTTTTGAGTAAAAAATTAAGGACATGCTCCTATGTGCTAAGAATCCTCCGGGAATGCAGCAACACTAAATCAATGCTGTGTGCCTATTATGCTTACATGAACAGTTTGCTTAGATATGGTGTGATTTTCTGGGGAAATACAGGTATGGTAAAACAAGCTTTCAAACTTGAAAAAAGGGCTATTAGAATAATGAAAGGGGTTCCCTGAAGAGTGTCATGCAGAGAAATATTCAAAGACTTTCAAATAATGACTCTTCCTAGCTTATACATCTATGAATGTGTATGCTTTCTGAAAACTCACCAGGAATTGTCAGCATTAAATTATAAGATACATAACCATGAAACAAGGAACAGGGATGATTTTCACAGAGACACCCACAAAGGAACACTCTACCAAAAAGTGTAAACTACCAGACCAAAGTACTTTTTAGTGCATTGCCTTCTACAATGAAGAAAATTAAGGAATTTCATAAATTCAAGGTAGATCTTAAACAATTTTTAGTAACACATGGTTTTTATAGCATTGAAGAATATCTGAATGTGGAAGAGTTGTTGTTGTTGTTGTTGTGGTCTTCAGTCTTGAGACTGGTTTGATGCAGCTCTCCATGCTACTCTATCCTGTGCAAGCTTCTTCATCTCCCAGTACCTACTGCAGCCTACATCCTTCTGAATCTGCTTGATGTATTCATCTCTTTGTCTCCCTCTACGATTTTTACCCTCCATGCTGCCCTCCAATACTAAATTGGTGATCCCTTGATGCCTCAGAACATGTCCTACCAATCGATACCTTCTTATAGTCAAGTTGTGCCACAAACTCCTCCTATTCAGTACCACCTCATTAGTTATGTGACCTACCCATCTAATCTTCAGCATTCTTCTGTAGCGCCACATTTTGAAAGCTTCAATTCTCTTCTTGCCCAAACTATTTATCGTCCATGTTTCACTTCCATACATAGCTACACTCCATACAAATACTTTCAGGAACAACTTCCTGACACTAAAATCTATACTCGATGTTAACACATTTCTCTTCTTCAGAAAGACTTTTCTTGCCATTTCCAGTCTACATTTTATATCTTTTCTACTTCAACCATCATCAGTTATTTCACTCCCCAAATAACAAAACTCCTTTACTGCTTTAAGCATCTCATTTCCTAATCAAAATCCCTCAGCATCACCCGATTTAATTTGACTACATTCCATTATCCTCGATTTCCTTTTGTTGATATTCATCTTATATCCTCCTTTCAAGACACGGACCTTTCCATGCAACTGCTCTTCCAAGTCCTTTGCTATCTCTGACAGAATTATAATGTCATCGGCTAACCTCAACATTTTTATTTCTTCTCCATGGATTTTAATACCCACTCCAAATTTTTCTTTTGTTTCCTTCACTGCTTGCTCAATATACAGATTGAATAACATCGGGGAGAGACTACAACCCTGTCTCACTCCCTTCCCAACCACTGTTTCCCTTTCATGCCCCTCGACTCTTATAACTGCCATCTGGTTTCCGTACAAATTGTAAATAGCCTTTCGCTCCCTGTATTTTACCCCTGCCACCTTCATAATTTGAAAGAGATTATTCCAGTCAACACTGTCAAAAGCTTTCTCTAAGTCTACAAATGCTAGAAATGTAGGTTTGTCTTTTCTTAATCTAGCTTCTAAAATATGTCGTAGGGTCAGTATTGCCTTACATGCTCCCATATTTCTATGGAATCCAAACTGATCTTCCCCGAGGTCGGCTTCTACCAGTTTTTCCATTTGTCTGTAAAGAATTCAGGTTAGTATTTTGCAGCCATGACTTATTAAACTCATTGTTGTTGTTGTTGCTGCTGTGGTCTTTGGTCCTGAGACTGGTTTGATGCAGCTCTCCATGCTACTCTATCTTATTAAACTCATAGTTTGGCAATTTTAAAATCTGTCAATGCCTGCTTTCTTTGGGATTGGAATATTATAATCTTCTTGAAGTCTGAGGGTATTTTGCCTGTCTCATACATTTTGCTCACCAAATGGTAGAATTTTGTCAGGACTGGCTCTCCCAAGGCTGTCAGTAGCTCTAATGGAATGTTGTCTACTCCGGGGGCCTTGTTTGGACTCAGGTCTTTCAGTGGTCTATCGAACTCTTCACGCAGTATCATATCTCCCATTTCATCTTCATCTACATCCTCTTCCATTTCTGTAACACTGTCCTCAAGTACATCGCCCTTGTATAGACCCTCTATATACTCCTCCCACCTCTATGCTTTACCTTCTTTGCTTGGAACTGGGTTTCCATCTGAGCTCTTTATATTCATACAAGTGGTTCTCTTTTCTCCAAAGGTCTCTTTAATTTTCCTGTAGGCAGTATCTATCTCACCCCTAGTGAGATAAGCCTCTACATCCTTACATTTGGCCTCTTGCCATCCCTGCTTAGCCATTTTGCACTTCCTGTCGATCTCATTTTTGAGACATTTGTAATCCTTTTTTCCTGCTTAATTTACTGAATTTTTGTATTTTCTCCTTTCGTCAATTAACTTCAATATTTCTTCTGTCACCCAAGGATTCCTATGAGCCTTTGTGTTTTTACCTACTTGATCCTCTGCTGCCTTCACTACTTCATCCCGCAAAGCTACCCACTCTTCTTCTACTGTATTTCTTTCCCCCATTCTTGTCAATTGTTCCCTTATGCTCTCCCTGAAACTCTGTGCAACCTCTGGTTAGTCATTTTATCCAGGTCCCATCTCCTTAAATTCCCACCTTTTTTGCAATTTCTTCAGTTTTAATCTACAGTTCATAACCAATAGATTGTGGTCAGAGTCCACATCTGCAGCTGGAAATGTCTCACATTTTAAAACCTGGTTCCAAATCTCTGTCTTACCATTATATAATCTATCTGAAACCTGTCAGTATCTCCAGGCTTCTTCCATGTATACAATCTTCTTTTATGATTCTTGAACCAAGTGTTAGCTATGATTAAGTTATGCTCTGTGCAAAATTCCACCAAGCAGCTTCCTCTTTCATTTCTTACCCCAAATCCATATTCACCTACTACGTAATATTATCTATATATACTGATATAAAATATTTGTATTTATTATCCAAGTTTTTAAAACAAATTAAAGATAAGGAACTATATTGTAATTGACTACATCCATACAATGCATGTTGTTAATGGACGAATAAAGAGATTGATTGATTAATTGAATTTACTGCTTTTTCCTGTTGCCCCGTTTATCCTTACCCCTGTTACTGGAAATTCTGTGAAATATTCATTATTTTTGATCCTGTCTCAGCTTTCTCGATATTCCTGTAATTGGGCTGCCTGTATCCAGAGGACAGTTTCCTATCCAATCATTAATCTGTACTACAATGTATGGACTTCCAAATTGTTGAATCATTTCATTGACCTTATTTTCAAATGACAAATCCTCTTCTATGTCACAAAAATTCACCCCTTTATCACAATCCATACCTTTTATTACAGATTCTACAGATTTACTTATCATACTAGCACCAGGAGACTACCACATTTTTCATGGCAATTTTATCATCTGAGTGACACTTTGACAAATTTCATTTAAGACCTTACACTTTTGATCACCATACTGACATTTGCTACTATTGTCATTGACTACATTTAGTACTCTATCACTAATTAGATCTTCTTGTCCATTTTCACAAACACATTCAGACACAACATCAAATGGTAACATTAATTTATCAGGCACTGCTCTACTGGTTTCCGACTCATTACATGAACACTCACCAGAAATTCCAGAATCATTCAGCATCAAATCATCAACTTTAACTGCTACATATAGCATCCCATCTAATTCTGTAAGTAACATATTATCACCACCACCACCACCACCACCACCACCACCACCACCACCACATTTAATATTATTTTCAACACCAAACTAATTTATCTCTTCACATGCATCTTCAACAACCTAAATACTGTGACTACTCTGTTCTACCACATCCTCATTTTCCTGTTTATTATCTACTGTAATTTCATCTGGAACTACTCTACCATTCTCACTTCCATTGCCTAGAACATGATCAGCTTCCACACATACACACATACAGCACCAGTATCAGCATTTTCACTCATTTCACAGTCACTTAACATTCTCACTAAACCATACTCATCAGATCTGTTCTCATCACTATCAACAGCTACTACTGTGTTACTACTGTTAAAGAAATTTGTCAAAGTGTTTTTTTCTAATTCAAATTCAGATTTTTTACTTTATTGTTCATGTTTGTTTTCAGATAAAAAGTTTTCCCAAAATTCTCTATCAAACTTCATTCTACTCACTTCAGGTTGTATTCTGGGTACAAAATTTTGGTATGTTCTAATTTTTCTGCCCCTTCCCCTTCTGGAACTACTACGATGTGCCTGATTGTAATTCTGATGTCTATTTGCTCCATTTCCCCAGGCTCCAATAGAGGCAGGTCTTATTTTACTGGACCATTTCTTCTGTTTTCAAAATTTTTACTATTGTTTCCCTGATTTTGCCCCCACTGCCTATTTCTTGGTTCGAAATTCCTATTCTCAGGTCTCTGCCTCTCATTACTCTCCCCATTTCTTCTGTCATCAGTTCTAAATCTGCTATTGAAGTGATCATTGATAGCTCTGTTATTGTTATTCCTGCTATCATCAGAGTTGTCATTACATCTGTCATTTCTCTCCCATGCTAAATCCAATTTATCTATATATCTAACAAATTGTTCAACTGAATCATCAGGTCCATAGACAAGACTCCACTTTTCCCTATTTGGCAACCTATGTTTTAGAGCATCCATTTGGATCATTTCATCTACTGGTTTATCAAGATTTACTGAAGTTCTTAACTGTTGTTCACAAAAAGTTTTCATGCATCCACTACCCGGTTTGGAATTTGGCCCATTCAAAAATTCTGACTTAATTCTAGTTTGTTTAGTTTCTGACCAGAATTTGTTCATGAAAGCTCGTTCTACCTAATTAAAGGACATTTTGGGTTTGATTGCTTGGTTCGCCCATGACAAAGCCTTCCCATCTAAGAACTTTTAAAAAAATTTAATTTTCAAATTATAGCTCATTTCATTGGTCAAGTTGTCATTAATCTGGTACATGAAATCAACTCTATGTATATTGCCCTCCCCTGAAAATGTTTTTATGTTTGCATTACTCCACAATGGACAGTAACTACAGAAAGATTTCACAGCAACGGAATCTTGGATTTATTGAAATTTAGTTTTGAAGTCAAAATTTCACCTAAACAAGTGCCTACATCTTCTTTTAATTCCACAAAATTATCATTTGCAATTTTAGTGAAATTTTGTATATTTTGGTCTGTTTCTGCGAATTTCTTCACAAAATCTTTGTTGAGCTTTTTTAACTGTAACACTTCAACAGTAGCAACTTTTTCTAAATTTTCTACAGAATCTAGTCTCTCTTCGAATTTTTGGTTTTCCTGCTTTAAGGTAACAATTTCTCCTTCTATAGCCAACACGTTTTTGGTATTCACATCTACTTTTTCCCAACACTTCTCTAAATTCTCCTTTGTCTCGCGAATCTGGGTTCCATGGTTGTCTCACATTTTACAGATAGAATCAAGCTTCTGATCAAAAAAAGTTTTATGTTCATCAAATGATTTTTCAGTTGTCTTCTTCTATTCTTCCATCAGCTGAACTAATCTATCCAAGGCTCATACATTAGGTTCAAATCCACGAAATGGTGAACGTGCACTACTGCGGTCACTGTCCTCTCCGATTTCATTGTCCCGATTAACAACATTATTATCAGTAATATCTACACTGTTTTCCAAGTTTCCATTAACAAACAATTTCAAAAAGTGAAAGTTCAAATAATCATTTTGTACTTACAGACAGTTGGTTCTCCAAGTTGCATTTTACATAAGTACACTTTGTAGTGTTACTCACTTTCTTCTCTGCCCTGTTCTCAGAAGAATTGAATATTATTTCAACAAGCAGATTAACTCTGAAACAAAATACAAGATTAGTTTACAGATTTACACTGCATCCCAGCTCCTCCACCAATTATAACATTTCTCTAACTACTCGTAATAATGGGGTGGATCATAGTTACTCTATTTGCTGCAGTCGTGGTCCTGAAAACATTTACAGTCACTGTAAAACAACTACTGGAGAGTTGATTTAGTTTAAGCTTGCATTAAGTTTCACAGTTTATTATACTTACAAAACAAAATTAAAGTATAACTACAAAGGCAAACAATACTTACTATACAAAAGGAGCAGCTACACACTCACTGCTCAAAAACCAAAACCAGTCTGAGACCTCTTGCCAACATGGCTGTTAGTATTTATACTTCCTTAACAATCCTGAACAATCCTTAGCATTGTTTAAAATTATTATTTCATTAATTAACAATTAAAACTCTCATCCTAAAACAAATGACATATTTTAATGGTTACCTAGATTCTTATATATTAAACACGCAAGTGAATTCTATTCTCTATAGAAGTTGAAGCAAGTATAAACACTTAGGTATCAAATGTTAACAATACACTTGGTATATTTACTAATTACAGAAGATTCTTATCATATAAAATGTTCCTACCAATTAACATATTTCTAAACATAAGTGTAATTAAGATTCCATAATTATTTTCTTCATAACTTTTTCATAAGTACATATTTCTATACACCTCTATGTCAGAAACCACTGTTTATGGTTAAAATTTACGCATTTTTATTAGTTTTGATTGGGCTGTTACGTTTCAGTATCATGAGACAGCTTTCATTACTGCTGCAGAGGACCAAAGTACACCATTTCATTCTCTGAGCTGATGTAGCATCACTCTAAATATCCTCTGCACTCTTTAGTTAAGGGGAGTTAGAATGCCCTATCCATACAATGTTAAATTTAGTGAATTGGCTTCTGTGTATTTCAGGAACCACTGTAGCCAATGACATGAAACTTTTATATGACATTTAACTGTATGTTCTAAGTCTACTGAACTACAATAATTGCATTTCAGCCATTGCTTTTGGAAATATAATTTCATAATTACGTGGTTAAAATTGTGTGTACTTTTTGTATGTTACCCTAAATTATTATATTATACACAACATTATGTTGTTTTTTTTAGTTCAGTAGACTCAGGATACGTGTTTAATCACTCCCTGAAAATTTGAATAGTCTGCCCGAAGTAGTTTGAGATTTAGGGGAAAAATGCAACAGAAAATGTAAATTTTCAGGAACAGCTTCTGAAATTTCAAAGGACTATAACTCACTTAATATATGCTTTTTTTTAATTTTTAGTTACTCAGGAGCACCCTTCACCTTACTCTATATCAACTTGATCTTTTTCCAAGTTTTTTTCTTGTTTTCTTCTCTCTGGACTCTTTAGTGGCCAACTGTGATGCATACTCTGTTTTATCAACGCAAACCTTTTCCATCTGTTCTAGTTCTCTGATGCAGTTTGCTACAGGATTAATTCCCATATGCTGCAGCACATTCATCCTACTAATGTTGCCATCATTAAAAGCAATAACAGCATCACACACACACACACACTCTCTCTCTCTCTCTCTCTCTCTCTCTCTCTCTCTCTCTCTCTCTCTCTCTCTCTCTCTCTAATGTCTTCATTCCAACAAAAACATTTTTCAGTAAGTGAGTTCCATATAAGATTATAGAACGACTCATTTGGATTTTGAGTCTGACCATGCAGACACTTCTTCAGAAATTCAGGATTTGCCAGGTATCTGTAAATAGTTTTTATGATATCGATGACTGCTGCTGGGATGGAATGTTTAACGCTGTATGAACTGTTTGAGTACTGATCATGGTGGTAATTGCACCATGAATCAGGTCCAGGAGGGCAAAGGTGGTGTACTGTTTTTTCATCAGTTGGCAATCTGTGGAAGAGGGTAGCCCATACTGTCTGCTTCATTTTCAACAAATCCTCAGTATTATTTCTAATGGTCATCCCATAATACTGCTGTAGTTGATCAATCATTTAGTCTGTCAGCCTACTTCTTATGGTTTTACCATCAGAAAGTTTCTTGTCTCTCAAACTGTTTCAGCTTCCTCAACCTGGTGCCCATTCTCTTCTGGACACGATCAATACAAACACGTAATTTAACCTTTATAACACAGCAATCCATAGCCTTCCATATAAAAAAAATTACTGATTTTATTAGATCCTGAAATAGGGCAGGTACAAAATTTAACATTTTCAAACGGTGAAAATTAAAATTCTTCCCATGTGAGTTTATAAGTGATATATATATAATTTTCCAGCTTCCCTTAAATCTCCTATATTGTGATTTTTTTTGTGTGTGTGTGTGTGTGTGTGTGTGTGTGTGTGTGTGTGTGTGTGTGTGTGTGTGTGTGTGTGTGTGCGAGCGCGCGAGCGCGCCCGCGTGCCTCAACTCCTTCCAATCTATTTAAGCCAAGACCAGACATCTTTTGAATTCGTATATACATATAATTGATGGCAGTTGAGTGATATATACCAAATAAATTAGTAAGAGATCCCACATGGTAGACAAAACAGGTCACAAGACTATTACAGAAGCTACGAAGAAACACATGCGAAATGTAAAATCCCAACACTTGCAAAAAAAAAAAGTTTTATAAAAGCTGGAAATATGGCGCCAACTTCAGTGTGAGAGGTTTGCAATACTTTCCAAAGTGAAACTGTTCTGAAATCTGACAGGATCCCAAGAGATTCTGGTCATATATAAAGTACCACTGTGCCAAAATGTAATCAATACCTTCACTGGGTGATAACAATGGTGAAGTGCCACTAAAGCTTAGATTTTTTTGCTGAAAGAATTTTGAAAAACTACGTTTGGTAATTAAGTAGATATTTCTGTATTCAAATCAAGAATGACTGCCGACATGACTAATGCAGCAGTAGGTATCCTCCATGTTTAGAAGCAGCTTACATCACTTAATAAAAGAAAGGCCTTTGGTCCAGATCGTATACCAGTCAGGTTCATTTTAGAATATGCTGATACAATAACTCCATATTTAGCAATCATATACAACTGTATACAGTCTTAAGGTGTGGATCTTTTGAAGAGCAAAGTTGCACAAGCCACAGCAATACTTCTAATAAAATTGCATGGCTATGTATTATTGTCCGAGTTGTGTGCTGGATTCATGATTTTCTATCAGAGGGGTCAAAAATCGTTATAATTTATGGAAATTCATCAACTAAAACACAAGTAATATCTGGTGATCTCCAAGGGAGTGTTATAGGTCCTCCGCTGATTCTGATCTACACAAACAATTTAGGAGGCAATCTCAGCATTCCTCTTAGATTGTTAGCAGATGATGCCATCATTTACCATTGTGAAGTCTACAGATAATTGAAACTAATTGCAAAATCATTTAGGCAAGATATCTGTATGGTGCGAAGAGTGGCGATTGTATCTCAATAAAGAGAAATGAGATCATCCACATGAATATGAAAAAGATACCTGCTAAATTTCCGTTTCACAATACATGAATCTAAATGTTGTCAGTTCAGCTTAATACATGGACATTACAATAATGGATGAATTAAATTGTAACAATCATATAGACAATGTTGTGAGGAAATCAAACCTAAACTGATTTATTGGCAGAAAACTTCAAAAGTGCCACAGGTCTACAAGAGAGACTGCTTACATCAAGCTTGTCTGTCCTCTTATGAAGTATTACTTACTTACCTACCTACTTACTTTCTTTCTTTCACTATCCCAAAATAAGGGAGAATTAAAACGAAGTTGTTTCTTGTTCCTGTGAGATTTTCTGATGGAACTTCAATTACCAACTTTCTCCTAGAGTGTGAAAATATTTTGTTTGCACACACACCTACAAAAGGGGAAATGATCATCATTACCAATTTGTTTTCCCCTGGCACCATCCGTGAGTGGAGCGAAAAAGATAGCTCGAAGGTGGGTTGACAAACCCACACCCACGCACTTTAATCTGAAATTCAGAGTAATCATATGGATGTAGATTGTGTCAGGAATTACAGTACTGATATAGTATTCAAACGTTATGGGATCACTTGTCCTATGCATCTGCATTAACTTAAATTTATTTTACATGTGTAGAACAAGCTGCCAATCACACTAAATAGAAATTCATCCTAAATCAACCTGTATCCACCTAGAGTCCCTGTGCGTTACAGCATCATCATCAAACGGTACTCTGGGTTACGTGACCAAAGTGCAAAGCAGATGAACACATTGCCCCCAAGTGTAGAAGCAGGTAAATATATCTTATTTGCTGATGGTTAAACAGTTCTACTTAAGTTGAAAACAGCAAGAAACTGGTGGATGTGGTCTGCCGGACTGCTGATTCGAATTGTGAAGCAATTAACAGCCCATTGCAGTAAGAATGGGGGTTGTTATGTTGTTGTGAACAAACATTCATTGTGACTGAGTTTTCTTTAAGTACAATAAAGTGGAGAGTAGCCCTCTTGCAAGATTCAATGGTATTTGGCTATAAGACAATATGGAAAACCTTTCCACTGGTACACTTAGTACATTTAATCCACCACGGAAAATGAATATGAGTATAGCAATCACTCGAAATAGTCACATCTAAAATATTTTTCATTTAATATGGCGGCAACTGGTAGTGTTTGTAATTTGCGTGTGTATGAAAGTTGCAGTTCAGTAGTAAAAAACAACAAATATGTGCGTTGTAGTGATATTACTGTGAAGCTAAACGAACGAATAATCAGTCTGCAGGAAACTGTGGAAGTCCTACATAAAGAAATCGTATACCTGAAGAAACAAAATCAGCAGCTACGACTCACTCAGAGAGCATGTGGGACTTCAGAAGCAGTAAATAACAAATCGCAGATATCGAAGGTAACATGTACTGTAAAGGAACCTCCGCTCTGCGAAACAGTTCGCCATAATAACAGCGTAGCAGCATTAAATAAACCAGCAAGGAGAGTAAGATTCACCGACGTAAACAAATATTCGCAGCTCTGCCCGGTAGAAGACAGTGCAAAAACCTGTAGGGTGAACGTAAGTAAGCTTTGTCAACGAAGTAATGAACAAGAAACATTCGCAGCAAAACGGCATAATGCCAAAAACAGCACAAGTAGCCGCAGTGTGAATGTCAGCAAGCTTCATGAACAAAGTAGCGATCAGGAAACATATGCAGTGAAACATAATAGTGCTAATAAATATCAAAAAGAAATTCAAACAGGAGTGAAATAGTGTGATGGTGAAAGTTCAGTACGTAAAACCTGTAAAATTACCTTATTGAGTGATAGTCAAGGTCGTAATGTTTCAAGTTACCTTAATGAAAACGTAAATCTCAAGTGTCTGGGGTATGTGTATCCTTCAGCAGAAGCCAAGGATGTCTTGCAAAACACTAACAAAAAGGCTTCTGAAGCTGATGTCGTCGTAATGATGACTGGAACAAATGACATAGCGAAAAACAACAGCGTGAACTTAATAAAAGGTTTAAGAAGCACATTACCAAGTATCACATCAAAAAAAGTGTTTGTTGTCGATGTTCCATTTAGATATGATCTTACAAAACAATCCTGCATAAATCACGAGGTATTGGACGTAAACAAACGGCTATATCACCTGTGTTCGAAATTAAAAAATACCACAATCATTAAAGCTAGCGAGTTTGACAGGGAGTGCTATACACGACAAGGATTCCACCTCAACAACCAAGGAAGAAGATTAATCTCGAAACTGATTACCAAAACTGTGAGTAAAGAAATGGCCACCTTAACAGTAATACCGCTGGACCAGGGAAACCTGTAAAACCTGCTGGTCTGTCTGGCAAAATATTAACAGATATGCTCCAGCAGGATCAAAATAACCTTCAAACCATTCACTCTGAGTCCAGAAAACTAGATGCATCCAAACGTTGTCAAAATGGGGTAGCAGTAGACTTACAAACAACTCAAGATATCAGCTGTGTAGAAGTGCCCTTAAGAAGACAATCTGAACCCTCATCTTTACTGCCCAGGGTTAGCAAAAATAGTCTTCTGTTTTTACATTTTAATATACAGTCTTTAAGAAAGAAGTTGGAAGAATTTCAGTACTGGTTAGAAACTTCCAACTGTGGTATACTTAGTGTAAATGAGCACTGGCTATAGGAGGTGTGGCAAGAAAGTAACCGGACTAGTACTGGTGAAACAATAAAATGAATGCAATAAGGCTGAAAGTCGCGTGGTATGTCACGTGACTCTTGCTCCAATTTTTTCAATGTTTGCATCAGTTTTTGCTGACAATGGTCTGCCAGTGCGAGTGTTATCACTGGTGTCTTCGCGGCCATCTTTAAATCGTTTAAACCACTCAAACACTTGTGTTCGCGATAAACAATCATCGCCGTACACTTGTTGTAACATTACAAACGTTTCACTTGCAGATTTTCCTAGTTTGAAACAAAATTTGATGTTAACACGCTGTTCTTTCTGTACACTCATCATTTTCCGACGCACAGACAAAACGTCAACTACTTAAAACAGACGCCACGGGCAGACTGAGTGCAGGAGGCAGATGAAACTCGAGCAGTAGGCGGAGCGAGAGTCACGTGACAGGCCACGCGACTTTCAGCCTTATTGCATTCGTTTTATTTTTTCACCAGTACTAGTCCGGTTTTTTCTAGCCACACCTCGTATTCATCAGAAATTGATCTCAATCTTCCATTTGGTTACTCCTTAGCTAGTAGTTACTGCAGATCAACAATTGGACATAGGGGTGTTGCAATATATATTAAGAATAGACTAAATCTACAATACTTTACTATTGATGTCACAGACCTGTGTATAGACACCATCTTTGAGGCTGCAGTTGTACATATACCTAAACATAATATTATTGTTGCATCTGTATATCGCACACTATCTTCTAGTGAATATGAATTTATGGTAAATTTAAAAAAACTGTTAGTCTTACTAACCAAGCCTAAATATAAATACCAAAGAATCTTAATTTTTGGTGATATTAATATGGATATTAGGGTACAGAGTCATATCATATTGGAATTCTTGGATAGCTTAAGAGCTTTTGATTGCTATTGTCTAAATGATAAGCCTACAAGATATAATGCATGCTTAGACAATATAATAAGTAATATCCATGAAAATAATGTTGAAATTGGAGTAGTGAAGTTAGGCCTAGCTGACCATGATGGCCTATGGATTACAGTTCCAGTCAGCATTCCAGATGAACAACACAAAACTGTTAGACCTATGAATGAATGCAACACAAGAGAGTTTAGAACCAGATTAATGTCAGTTAACTGGAATGACATCTTATACAAAGATATGTGTGTGAATAACACAAGCAAATTATTTATAGAGGAAATTGCAAGAATATTTGATGAGTGTTGTCCCAGATTACTAAAAAGACAGAATAATAACAGAGCTCATAAACCACAGAGACTAAATAATTGGTTTATGCCATACCTCAACAGCATCAGGATTATGCTTCTTATGTTTAAGGACATATCTCATAACAGCAGCGAGTACAAAGAGATGTACATCAGAATAAGAAAAATTTATAGATCTGAAACAAGTTTGGCAAAATGTAGGGCGAATGATAACTATATTCTTAAATCCAGAAACAGCTGTAAAGCTGCCTGGGAAGTAATTAAAAGTGAAATAAATAGACCAACAACTCAACTAGCTATACCCATAGCCCCAGATATCTTAAATTCACACTTTGTTAACTTCAGTTTACAACAAGATTTGTCTCCCCTCAACGCCATGCTTGATGCTAAAACTCTTTTAGGTTCAAATAAGTATGTAGTCCATAAATTCCGCTGGGCAACAGTAACTGAAAATGATGTTAGCAAAGCAATAGGCAAACTAAGTAGTTCCAGAGCAGAGGACTTCTATGGTCTGTCAAACTTTGTCATAAAGAAGATAACAAGTGATCTTCTGCCCCCTCTAACCACTCTCATTAACCATATATTACAGCAAGGGATTTTCTCCGACTGTTTGAAAATAGCAGTAACTATTCCCATATTTAAGAAAGGAGATAAATCAAATCCAAGTAACTATTGCCCTATCTCATTAATCCCAATAATATCTAAAATAATCGAAGACTGTGTTCACCAACAAATGAATCACTATTTTGAGAGGAATAATTTGTTAAGTAACTCACAGTATGGAGGCAGGTCTAAACTATCCACAGTTAAGGCAGTTGAAAATATTGTTAGTGATATATATGATGGCTTTGAAAATAAATTCATCTCATGTGCTACTCTCTTAGACCTGAGTAAAGCATTTGACACTGTATCTCATAGTACTTTGATCATGAAATTAAGACACTACGGCATGGAAGAGGACACCCTGAAATTATCAGAATCCTACTTAAGCAACAGAGTACAATTTGTTAGTGTAAATGGGCAGCTGTCAAACCCACAAACAATAAAAAGAGGTGTGCCACAGGGCTCCATACTTGGGCCCTTCCTGTTTGTAGTGTATGTTAATGATATGCCACAGTATTTACCCTGTAAAACAGTCCTCTATGCAGACGATACAACTTTTATCAATTCAGGACAGACTCTTGAATCTGTACGAGAAAAAAATAATATAATATTTGAAAAATCAGTTCATTGGTTTAGAGCAAATTCCCTATTCATAAATGAAACAAAAACTGAGGAAATATTCTTTAATTTGAAGGTATCAAACAAAGGAAATAAGTCCGTTAAACTGCTAGGAATGATGATTGACCAGAAACTTCGCTGGGATAAACACATCACATACGTCTGTTCTAAACTTCCACGTGCTATGTTCCTACTTTATAAGCTTAGGAGCAATGTCAGCCAAAACTTACTGCTGCTTTCATATTTTGCTTATATCCACCCCCATCTTTCTTATGGTATTCTGCTCTGGGGAAATTCTCCCAGTTCAATATCAATTTTCAGATGGCAAAAAAAAGCTCTTCGATGTGTAGTGGATTTATCTCCTAGGGATACATGCAGGGAACATTTCAAAAAACTTAACATCATGACAGTTCCTTGTTTGTACATCTATTATTGCTTACTACACGTAAAAGAAAACATAGCTCAATATCCCCTTAGGTCATCTGTCCACACCCACAATACAAGACGAAACCACACAATTGATCTGCCATACTCTAGACTGTCTAAGATACATAATAGTTATAAATATGTAGGCCTCGAACTGTTTAATACGCTCCCTAAAATTGTACAAACAGTATCTAAAAGTAAATTTAAGACAACATTGGGTCAATGGCTCAAAGGTAAAGCATTTTACTCAGTTGATGAATTTAAAGATTGTAATATGGCAGATTTGCTGTTTTAACATAGAGAAAGGTACCTCTGCCTGTAGTAGGACCTAAATTTGTATCAATAGCTTAGGATAATGACAGTGTTAACATGTATATGATAATGACATAGTGTCATCAACATGAATACTCCCTGCTTAATATAAATCTGTATAATGTTTTCCTTTTTATTGTAAAATTAATAATATATAAAATTCCAAATGTGTGCTATTGTACTACACTAAATTTCACATGATTTATATATACACTGTTAACAGAATATAACCATCTTTATATTGTAATTAAACTTATTGACGAAGCCCATTGTATAAGAAAATACTGAACGGCTAATAAAGATTCTTATTCTTCTTATTCTTATTCTATTTAGAAACATTCTAGAGAAACACTCCAGCATTTTCAGTACCTTTACAGCTGAAAATAAGGCAATCACAGTAATAAAGAGAAATAATGAAAGAATGGAATTGTGAAAACATGGCATAGCAGTACTCCAACTACCCCTACCTTGTGAGACAACCAGTCTATGGGAGTAAACCACTAAATCAAACCTACAGCAACTCACAATCTCGGCATTGACCTCATCTGATCCACTAAAATAGTTCTGTAAACTGGGTATAATTTGACTGATTTTCAGATTCAGATGTGATTATCATGACTATTTTTTAACTGAGATGATGTTTAACTTTCTCAATTTGGGGGCATATATGAAAGGATTAAATAGTAATCAGTACAACACATTTTATAAAATACAGAGATAGTTATGGGAAAAATTGTTGGTGGTTAAAGTTACCATGGGTTCGGGGTTACATTGACTGGCCTCTATCTTTGCCACAACTGTCAATTACAGTTCCATCTGTGTTCAGTATTTCCAATAACACAGTGAAACTTTGACCACCCAGAAGTAAATACATTGGTGTAAATTTATCTTGGGTGTTTTATTAACATCTATAAAAGAGAAAACATAGTGAGGTACATAAATGAAACAGTGTCATCCATCATCAAAATTACAAAAATAATGAAAGTTACCAGGATGGAGTATAATACCCTTAAGTTCATCCAAATTAAACCTAAATCCTCATTTTAGAACATCTGGTGCAGTGAGAATTAGGACTATCTGTTCTTCACATATCAAGTCTGTGTCTGGCTTGTGGTCAAACAAACTTCTTCCCTCGTTTTCAAAGATGTTTGACATTATACGTCACACCTGAACCGCTGCTTAAAGTACAAACATTATAATTTGAGCAATGTATGGCTGAAATTTGTTTTTATTTGTTGTAGGTACATTAATACTCACAAATGAACCTTCATCTATATACTGACAAAAGTTTGTGTTTGTGAGTTTTACACTCTCACCAACACTGTTTAATAAATTATGTTCAGAAGGGTGCTGATCTTTTGTATCATTGGCCTCCAGTGCCTCCACATCATACACGTCTATGCTGAATTCCTCTGTATAGCCACAATCTGAGCTATCCATATATGAAATATCTAAGCTATTCACAGATTCAGCATCGGATGACATGCTGCTTTCTCATGCTTATCTCCTTTTCTGTCATTTGTTTATTTTCTTCTCAGTCATTTTGGCATCAGAGCTTGAGGAAGCACAATATCCTGTGGTGTTATTCCCTGTCCTGGGGGTACATTTATTTTTCTTCCCCTTTTATTAGCATTGACAGAATTGCCCTTACCTTCATGTCTCATGTTTTGCGAGATTTTCACAGCACAATTTGAAACAACAGGATTATCAGGCAAGCGTTCAATCACTTTATCCACCTTAAAGGTCACAATCACACATTTCTCGAAGCCTGAAATCAAATTTGGGGATAATGATTCATTGTCTCCTTGCTTCATGTCACAGACACTCTCACAAAGACTTTTCAAAAGCTTGGGAAAGCTCTCCTTATTGATTGATTGTGATTTTCTCCTTTGTCTTTGTTTCCATGTGTCAAGGATCTGCCTCCAGTACTTCTTCATACGACCATAAAATGCTGCATCTAGTGGTAGACACAAATGTTTTGCATTCTTGGGAAGGCATTTGAAGACAATGTTGTGATCCTTTGCTAATTGTAACATGTGTGGTGACAAATGACTGGAAATATTGTCACCTATCAGAGGAACTTTAATATCAAACTTTCTTAGATGTGGGATGCATAAATTTTGAAACCAGTCACAAAATATGTTTGTATCAAACCAGCCAGATTGGCTTCTATCTTACCAAGCAAATTTTGGTCCACCTTCTGTCCAAGAGTCCCACATGTGTTCAGCTTTGTACACCACATAAGGTGCAAGAATGTGCCCTGATGCTCGTCCTTAAAACATAACTGACACACTTGATTTTATAGAGTCCTTCACACATTCTGCATACTTAAAGCCACACTTAAGAAGACATTTCTTCACTCCTGGATTGTCACGTAAGTTCATCTTATCATAATTGAAGATTCTACAAGGTGGAATTTCTTATGGTTAGTGAGACTTTCAGATGATCAAAATACTCTGGAGGTGAACTTTCAGTAATTTCTGTCTTTGAGGTCTTCAAGTTTTGGCATTTCTGATGGGATAAGAGATCCTTATGATGCTTCACAAAACTGCAGGCCCATTCAACATCAGACGCTCAATAGCTCGGTACGGGCTTTTGTTGAAGTTTCAAGAACATACCTTCACTGATGAGTCAAGCAGTATACTGCTCTCTCCTATGCATATCTCGCAGAGCGATCATGATGATAAAATCAGAGAGATTAGAGCCCACACAGAGGCATACCGACAATCCTCCTTTCCACGAACAATACGAGACTGGAATAGAAGGGACTCAAGGTACCATCCGCCACACACAGTCAGGTGGCTTGTGGAGTATGGATGTAGATGTAGATTTGTTGGACCAAATTGAGAGATTTCTTTTCCTCTTGTATCTAAATATAGCTTTCCCAAATATTGCTAGTCTTGCACATCAAAAGGAAAACCCCATTCACTAACTGTCAAAGCATAATGAACAAATGTTTTTCTTCTTCATTTGTAAACACACTGGTCTTCCACATTTATGTTCATGTTTTGAATGCACCTTATTATATAGTTTTCCTTTTGCAGTACTGTATTTCCTTGTTGCTGTATTCATTGAAATTGTGATACTTTTAATTTCATCTACTGGAGTCTGCGTGTCTTCTTCACTGTACGTGTTATACTGTCTTGCACCAGGCATCTTTCTGTGACTTCTCGGCATATTGTACCTGTATAGGAGAACAATAGATGCATAAGAACACAATGACAAGAGTGTATCTGTAATCCTGGGGTAACATTGACTGGCGGTCAAAGTAAACCCGAAAAAGAGATGTCACGTACATGACCTCAGAAAAAGTAATATACTGGTCGATGTATACATATATATTTAAAAAAAACAATGGATTCATTGTTATGTGATGATGGTGGATTTTTCACAACTAGCTTTAAACACATTTTTTCGTAAATGACTTCAGGTCTCAATAGGTTCGGCAACTGCTGTGTAAGAAAATCGGCACTACATGTGCGACATCTAGCATATATTGATGGAACTTTTCCACCAAAGAGTATTCACAAAAGATGCAACTAAGGGCCAGCAGCGAGATGTAAAGCTTTTTGTGCTTCAGTGGTCAAAGTATACCTGGTTTACAGTTACAACTAAATCAGGGAGGAACCACTTATGGATATAACAATCCCACACCTTTGACAGTATTTGTGGGAGTCCACACTAACATGCTCAGATTCCTGTCAACACTAACAAAAGTTGATATTCAAATGACAACAGTTTACACACACTTTGTATACTTGGTCTCCTGTATTGCAGTGAGCATTATCTGAAGAAGAATGAAAGTTATGTTGAAGTAAAGGCATGAGATAGGAGAATAAAGAACATTCACACCCAGGAACTGCTTACATCATTAGCTGTAAATTAATGGATTGAGTTATTGATTTCTGATCACCCAATAACCATGTTCACAAACAAGGCCTACACTAATCAATATTCATGTACCCAAAATTCTGACACATTAAGTAAGAAACGTGCAGAGAGGACATGCATGAATACATGCATCTGATGGAGAAAAATCTGTGGCCAATATCTAGTGTAATAAAAACAGGCATGAGAGACTCATTAAGACGCACTGATATTAATAACTGAAGGCTTATTATGTTTAAAAGAGTCGCTTTCAAACAGAGAGTACAACAAAACTATCATTTTAGGCACAAAAGTCACTTACATAACAATGAATGACATTACTGAAACCCAGTACCAGTTGCAAACTGTCTAATTAATGCCTTCTACAAATTACAAAAATATTTCCAATTATTATTAACTGACTTGAACACATTAAGACATACCAAACTTTTAACACGAGATTATACCTCTTAATGAGTAGATATTGGCAAATATTAAAGTGGGAAACAGTGTGCTTGTCGAAGCAGCATAACTGTAAGTGCACTCATCCTGAGATACTTGATATTTGTATGTGTGATCAGACTTTTGATGAACTTCAAGCATGTAAGGAACAAAATGTTAAGCAAAAGTTTGAAATTATGCTTTGCATGAAATATTTATCACATTAGCTCATTTGCAAAGCAGTCAGAATTTTGATGCTGTTTTATGCACCTGAGTTGGAAGCTGTAAAATATCAGCAATTTACTGGTACCGTTATGAGATCTTGGTGATATGGTACTGAACAACAAGAACATGGAAATATCACTGCAATATTGTCTTAGTATTCACAATATCAATGCCATCATGATAATCATATGTACATCCAGTATAGTAACCTGTGAACAACAAAATATGTCTGTTGCAACAGAATAAGGGTAACATATATGCTTTCTTACTAATGGCACAAGCACTCTGAAAATATTTATGAACAAACTGTTGTACTATTGCCTAATGTGTTTCACTCACATTCTTCATCACTGCAATATTGAATTGACAAGGGAAACATGATCAAAAACTCCAGACTGTGGTAATATTTCTACAAAAATTTCTAAACAGACAATAGTATGGTTATCTCAGAATAACAACATATTTTTATTATTGCGATGAGGTCAACACCAGTATCGATCTGAGTATCATCTTTGAACTAAGCAAAACATTATCTTTGTGCAGTTCTGCCATCCAGTTCTTTGTAAGCCTTACTTGTGTAAAGAGGTGAATAAATGAACTCCTGATTATAAGGTGGTGTTTGGTGTAACTGACCCGAGCATCCACCTCACTGGTGACCCTGAGTTTTAACATCTTCCGGTTTTGCCGTTTTACTGTGTCCGCGGCCTCTGCGTTTGTTATTTTCGCATGTATTACATCAACACAACATTCGAACAATGGCTTACGCCTAACGCAAGATTTTGTGATCGACATTCATTGTGTTGCGGGCGACGTACACCTGCCAGGACTGGAGCACAATGCCTCTCACTCGACGATTATGCCGATTTCGCTGGACGTTTTCGAGCCTGCAACAATAAGTGAGGTTAGGGGTGCGCATGACTCTGGCTATCAAATGCCTTTGTTCTGCCACATGTGCCCTCCCTCATCGATTATGCAGTTACCTCTTATGGATCTCTGTGCTGTGCGGGACCAATGCCGATTCCTGCAAATGCTTTGTCAGGCAACCTACTACCACCAGGACAATGATTTGCCACGCCGCAATCCGTGCAGTACCACGCAGATACCTGCCACGTGGCTGGAACTGCTTTGTTCACAAGTCAACCTCCCCAGCATCCGACCACGCCCGCCGCCTGCCTCGGTTCAGCATCAGCAAATGCCTTCCTGCTTCAATACCTCGGCCTGCAACAGGAACAATGGCTTGTTATCTGTGCCTGACCTCCATCTCCGTCCTACTGCTTTGCCTCAGTGTTTTGTGCCATGACGTTCACCTTCTCCGCACACCGTTTTGAGTGGAGTGACTATGAACAGTGAACACTCACATATTCCGCCCGACATTCGACTTCATTTTCCTCACTGTGCTTCTGGACAGCCCACACCTCCGCAGCATCCCTGCAACACAGGTGGCTCCGACTCTGATCGTACGTCGGGTTTTCCGCGGACTGGCATGCGTTTTCCAACTTTGAACTTTTTCTCACCTGTCGCCTCTGCGCCAGCTCCAGTCGAGCTTCTGGTACCGTTCTCGGCACATCTCGGTGCTTCATCTACGTCGGTCTTCCACGACACATCAATCCGAACACACCCGCAACGTTTCGAACTTCCACAACCGCAATCGACACATTACGGAGTCCCAGCCACGTCGGCCTTCCGCGTCGCAATGGATCACGCTCAACCACAATGCATCACCTTCATGCTGCCACCCGACCAGCCATCATCGCCACATACCCTGGAGAACCACTCTCCTGGAATACTGCAGCAACAGCAGCTCGTTTCAGGCAGTGCCCCGATGAATTCACCTCAACCTGTTCTTCCAAATGTTCTACAACGCTTACCGACGATGCCGCTGTTCCATCCCGACAGGGCTACAACCTGGTTCAAATTTGTGGACAAAGTGTTCGACCATTTCAAACTCGACGAATCAACCAGATTTCTGTGCCTTATCACCCACCTGCACGACCAGAAGGACTTGATTGCTGACCTGATCGACGCCCCAGACTCAACTACCCGGTACACTCTAGCCAGACAGACAGTTCTATGTCGCCTTGCATGCTCAACTGAGACAGCAATACAGCAAGTGCTCCACATCGAGCAACTAGGCAATGACAAACCTTCACAACTCTGGAGATGGCTACGGGCCCTGGTCAGCAATGATCTACTCTCTCACACAGCTCTCCTTGCCATCTGGTCAGATAAACTACCTCCTCACATCCAGTTTGCTCTGGCTCAGAGGTCTCCCAAACCTGTCGAGCAACGAATGACAATATCTGACAAACTACATGATGCATCACTGCTCTATTTCGCCAGTCACTGCCTACCTGGCAAGTCTCAGGTTTAGTTTCAGGTTCAGGTTCCCCGTCCCGCGGCCAGGGCCACAATGTACCGACTGTTCTGCTCGCTCCAGGACGCAGTAAACAGGCAGCTGAGACGTCACCGGCTCTGCCCTCTGTCACGCCCCCTCCTTCAACTGAACCGGTTGTGGCCACTGAACCTCAACCGCTGCCTCTGGCAACGAACTTTCCACAGGAAATGCAACCCCACTACCCATACTGTTACCTCCACACATGGTTTGGTGAGGCGGCACAGAACTGCAGACCACCCTGCTGCTTCCCAAACGCCAATCACAGGTAGGTCCGGGTGCTGCCTCCTGTGCACAATATGACAGGCACCCCCCAGTGCTCCATTCTGTCTGGGAACGACCGGATGATTGTGGACGACTTTACATTAAAGACATTTCATCGGGATACCTTTATCTAGTGGACACAGGCGCCAATGTTTCACCGCTGCCCACGTCCTTAGCATCGTCGAACATCTGCCCTCATCATACTTCACTGCAAGCCGTGAATTCAACTACACTACAATGCTCGGGTTCAACCTCAGATGTTGTTTCACTCTCCACAAACTGCAAACTCGAGTGGGTTTTTGTAGTGTGTGAAATTGACGAACCTATACTAGGCATTGACTTCTTGCGACACCACAAACTTTCACTGGACCTAGTGTGAAACACTGTGTTTCACCAACCATCCAAGACTCACTTCCTCTGTGCTCCATCGAGCAACCCGCCCCGTGACACATCAGTCCACGCTCATCTCATCCGTACATGCTCTTCTCTGTCGACGACGTTACAAGCAACCACGCGTAAGTGCCTTGTCGAGCACAAACACATCGCTTGCCTACGCTAGGCAAACTGAGCTCTCCCACGGGCTCCACAAAACACAGCTCCAACTCTCCGATGCAGCAATGGAATTACAGACACTACAGCAAGGACAAAGCAAGGTCAGTAAGTGCGCCAAATCTGTTTGCAATCCCAGCAATCGAGCTTCTGTGTGTTTACCTCCCACTACCCCTCGCAACTGTGCTATCAAGACTGCCATAATGTGTACTGACAGTTCCGCAGGGCCACACCCTCCTAACACGGCAGCATTTGACACTCGGCTGGACACAAGTGTGCATGCGCGACAAGCGTCATGTGTTCCCGAACTGATGGCTCCTACCCCGCCCCTTGCAGATCGCAGATAACACATCAAACAATGCAACTTCGGCTCCTGCGGGCTGCCGTGCGACCGCAACTGACAACACAAACAGTGCACTTGCGCCAAGGGTTTCGCCCACGACTGTGCTGCCACAGGCTGCGCCCTCGGACAATGGACTCACTAACACTTCACGAGCTCTACCAAGCTCTCCCGACCACGGTGCCACTGCTTCGGGCCAGCTGCCATCTTGTCACGTTGACTCCTGGGACACTTCGCAACCTCGGCTCCCGTCGGATCTGCCGAGTGGCTCCGAACACCATGACCTCACCTCACCTGCCCTGCCTGCCACACATTGTCAACAAACCCCCTCCCGTGCCGCCGGCAACATTTCCGTCGTCACCAACGGCACAGTTCACAAGCTTCGCCTCACGCCAGGCCCCCCTGTCTCCAATAAGCCACGTCGACTTTGTCCCGAGCGCCTCTCCGACCTCAAAAAGCAGATTTCTGAACTTCTAAGCTATGGCGTCATTGAACCCTCTGCCAGTAGCTGGTCTATGCCAATTCAAATGACACCCAAGAAAGACGGGTCCTGGCACACGTGGGGAGGCTACCGTGACTAAACTCAAGAACAATTATGTACACATACCTCATACCCAACATTGCCGACTTTACCAGTTCCTTCGCAGGTCCGACCACGTTCTATTCTACCCCCCTTCAGGCCAGGACCACGCCTCTCACTGTCATGGCTCACGACGCTCCGACCACTCCCTCCACATCGGACTTACACACTCGGTCAAGTGACTTCCAGCTCCAATTGTTGAGCTCTTCACCAACCTCGCCCTCTAATCCAGTCTCACTTACTCCGTCGAGTGATCACATGCTCCCCATGTCGAGCTTACCTACTATCATGCCGTCGCAGCGGGGCCCTTCTCCCGTCTCTTCGACCTCTCCCGTCTCCTGCCTCGCCCTGTCGAGGTTTCTCACCCCCCCCCCCCACCCCACCTTTCCCCACCTCTTGAACGTGCTCTCACTCGAGATGTTTGTGCCTGTCCCCCCGGACATAATCCATGATATCTGTATAATACTACGAGATGACACACTGTTCGTCGTGTGTTTCCCTTCATCCGGTTCTAATGACACAACCTCTCCCATTCCCTGCCACTTGGTGAAATGTGTTCCCTCTCTCCCGACATCAACCTGGACATGCTTCGTGTGTTTGCCAAGCCCTCCGGAGACATCATCGTCGCCGCTCCGTTCCTCCCGCAAACCGCACGACCAGCACACCCAGTATGATGCCCAGCACACTTCAATAACTTCCAGGTTCGGTGGCCGGACCTTCCTTCACGTCATCGACCCACACAGCTCCTCGACGATGCTGTCGATCTGACCGTTGTCCGGCTCCCGCAGACCACCCCTGTTGACGCCATAGTCACCCACCCCCCCCCCCCCCGGCCACACAAGAGTACTCCGTACTGGGGTGGAGGGGGGGGGGGGAGGGATGGGCTATGTGGTGCCAATCTGATGAGGTCAACACCATTATCAATCCAAGTATCATCTTTGAACTAATCTAAACATTATCTTTGTGCAGTTCCGCCATCCAGTTCTTTGTAAGCCTTACTTGTGTAAAGAGTTGAATAAATGAACTCCTGATTATAAGGTGGTGTTTGATGTAACTGACCCGAGCATCCACCTCATTATTGCGTATTTACATACATGAAGTAAGACTAAGGCAAAGCTTCTTAAGAGGAAGCAGTTTTCTTTTCACCCCCAGGTAACATACTACTCACAAAACAAAGTTTCAGTTATTTACAAAGCCTTTACAAAAATTATTTCACTACATTGGCATCAAAATAAGCTTTACTGCAAACAGCAAGCTTCTAAAGAATAAAAGTGACTGGTTGGCATCATAACAATTAACAAATTCTCACACAAAATTAATATACAGTTTCTTTCTGTGTAATAATATTGGTAACATCTGTTGCTTTGTAACAAATGGAATGATGTGCATACTCGATATAAAGGACGTAGACTTACCGAGGTTCAGTAGTCTACACTCGACATATTCCATATACCTGGTCACTAAAGAAGGCAGAGTGTCTCACAATTCCTATTACAGTGAGGTTCTAGAGCAAAACTTTATCCACTAGGTTTCATTAACGAACCCATGTCTGGAAATGTATGATGTTTCTTCTACAACCCCTAAAAGTTTGTAATAGGAATTGTGGGATACCCTGTGTACAGCAAGAGAAACCTGTACACTTTACATTTGGCTTGTGGTGTTGAGGAAACTGAAATTTCAATCACATTACTTCAAGTGGTTTCAAACAGTGAACAACAATAAGAAATCCTTAATGACCAGAAAAAACTGCCAAATGGGCTTTTCTTCAAAAATTTCTGAGACTCTCAGTTCACTTCAATAAACTCTGGAATGATTTGTGAATCTACTACTACAAGTATCTCATATTTGTGAGTGGCTAGTCATTCATCTTAAAGTGAATAACGTAAGTGCAGTGCTATGAACAAAAAGAGTAATTGAGTAGGTAAGTTTTGTATTCCAAAACCATTTTAGTGATTTAAAAAAATTGAGTGGAAACCAGGGCTTCACAGTGATTCCATGAATATATGCCTAGATTCCACCATAATATGACTGCAGGATGCTATGGTAATGCTTATTTATAATCATATTATGCAAATTTCTGAATTAAAGACGTGACATAATTTAACTAGCACTTTATCAGAGAATAATGCAAAGTTTGAAACCAAAAAAATGATGATGGGGAACACCATAGCAACTATCATGATTAATATATATTAAAACCTTATTTAAAATTGCATCTCAGCTTGCTTGGATATATTTTGTTGCAAAATTACCACACCAAGCTAACAGTACATTTATATAAAAGACTTAACAGCTCGTGTGACAATTTTACAACACACTGCGTAATTTATATTAAATGTATGTAGCACTGCTGAAAATAAGCAAAGAGCATAAATGGTGTGGTGTTTGTGACCAAACAAATACATGGTAAAAATAGAGACTTTATTGTTCTTTTTTAAAATAATTTCGTTCTGAAGCCACAGTATGCTACCTATCTATTACTGGTAAAATAATCATAGTTAATTGGCAGCTATAATGTAACAAATAACTGCATCACTAATCCACATCATTTACCTCAACTGGCACACTACATTCAAACAAGTTACATTACTTCAGATGGTTCCTACATTGTTTTCATATTGATTTAAAATACATTGCACCTCCTGCATCAGTTGGAAATCCACAGTTTCTCTGAAGCAACAGTGTTGCACAACAGAAGCAGGAAATGATGCTCAAATCACAACTACTTACATAAATAGTATTCTTTGGTTAAACATGGCAGTTCATGAGGAGAAAAAAATTAGGCAGCAGAAAAGGAACAAATTTAAATACCATGCAAAGTACATCTAAAGTGAAACTAAACCCAGAGTCATTTCATGCAACATGTACACAGAACTAACTTGACCAGGCTCACTGGATGTCTCTTAAAACATTGGGAAGGGAATTCCATGTTTGAGGTGCTGGGTTAAGGCTGGCATCTCGCACTTTATTTCTTCTGACTACTTGCACACCAGACAAAAGTGATATCCACTACTACTTAACACAGCATTCAGCCCAATACTAATCTGATACCACGATGTGCTGAGAGTAGCTACAATGTCAATGTGTGATGGAGAATCTGCAACTTGCAGTCAATGACACTCATGAACTACCCTTCAAACATTTGTTCCCTGGCTTTCATAATGCTGATGCACATTTTTGGGATTGTGAGGAACGTACATGCCTGGATGAGGTGTGTTGCTCCCCAAGGAGGGCTTCTGACGTAAGACAGTTTTGTGCCTTCCCAAATGACAGGCTGCAGGTAAAGGTACTTCAGGCATCCGGCAAAGCTGGCTAGAACTCGTGTCATCTTCCTGTTAGCGGACTTGCAGAACATTCATCCACAATGACAATTATCTTTCTGGCAGTAGCAGACACCAAAATACAAATGATAGAATCAGGGCAGACATCCATGTGATCTGTGATGAAAGACCCAACTCTGAAGACAGTAGCATCTGGGAGACTGTTTACTAAGAAGATACTAATGTGGGAGGAGGTACTTCAATCTTCTCCAAACATGTGGCACCTCCAAATTACTTTTACATCTGTCAGGAATGTCCAGCCTCGTGCACAACTTTACAGAAATTTAATGATGTTCATCCACAAAACAGTTGCCACTCTGTTCAGATACAAGCACTGCTCATAGAGTCTCCAGATACATTGTGGAGATACTACTTTGTGTCACTACTACCCCCTCCTCTTGTTCTTGTTCTTCAATGGACAAGGAGTTCCTCCTCCCTATCAGAGAGAAGATTAAATAAAGGAAATGTAAGACACCCTCCAGCCTCACAACCTAATTTCGTCGGGATCGAAAAAAATGAATAGTTGGTCAAGAGAGACCGACAGAAAAGAATACACAGTACATCTGACACAAGTAAGTAGTAGCAATGTCGAACATTTCTAGAACACTGTTTTTAAATATGGGCAAACACTGTCATCTGTGTGTCACTATTTGACCTAGGCAGAAGAAAAAAAATCATATGAAATTTAATACCACGAGATTTGCATGTTCATGCTGAGCCAACGTGTTGACACAATACTATGTTCTCTAACACTGCAAGTACATTCTTTGACCATGATACAATTCAACAATGGGCACGTATACCACAGTGCAACATTACAAAATTGAATATCTGCAAGGTACCAGTTACTTGGAAGGAATATCTAACAGCACATATCAGTGCATAAAGTGCTGTTACATTTATCGAATGATTTTAACAGTAATTTTTACAAAACAGACACATTAGTGGAATACAACTTCTGACAAGTCTCTGTAGTCCCTACCGGTTAAACTTCAGCTAGCATTAAATACTAAGTGTCAAAAGAAATTTAATTACGTCTATTACACTTGAAGTAATTATGCAGATTGTTTGATCTATTTGTAATACACAAAATAATATATTCCACATTACACAACTGAATGTTCCAATTTAGTAAAGTGTTGACTGAAATATATGAGGGGCATTCAATAAGTAATGTGACAATTTTTCTGAAAGCAGGTTGGTTTTATTTAGTATTCCAATACACCATAATATTCCCTACGATTTTTGTTACAAAACCATACTTTTCAACATAACTTCTGTTCAATGTAATGGCCTTATGCCACCTTACTAGGAGGGCTTGTATGCTCGCATGATACCATTCTACAAGTCGACATCACACTAACTCCTTTTTGCATCAATAAACTCCCCGTCATCCGTGCACTGCTGCCTGCAGAGTGTGTCCTTCACTGGACCATTCTTCCTCATCCACCCAACATCCTGGATCTTGCACCTTCTGGCTTCCATCTGTTTGACCCAATGAAGTTTTGTATGCTCCTCTTGGTTGTGCAGACTTGGGAGAGCTCGTGCAAGGTCATGGAGAAGAAAATGTTCATTCCATTTTTGTGACAATGAACATGCTGAAGTTTTTTCTTCAATTTCCATATGGTAGCACAATACACTTCAGAGTTGACAGTTGCACCATGAAGGTGGTAATCAAAAACAGTACTATCTTCAAAGTCCCAGAAGACTGCCAATATGACTTTACTGGTTGAGGATGCAGCTTCGAACTTTTCTTTGTATGTGGTGTTATGATGCCACTCCACGGATTGACATTTTGTTTCTGGTTCGAAGTGATGAACCCACGTTTCATCATCTGACAATGTATGACAAAAAATTATCACTGTTGGCATCGTAACATGCAGACAGTTTGACACAGATGTTCCTTCATTGCTCTTTACGGTCTTCAGTTAGGTGGCAAGAAACACAGCGGGGCACGACTTTGGGTACCCCAACTGGTGGACGAGTGTGTCCGCACTAACGACAGACGCAGCCAGCTGAGCAGCAAGGTGTTTCATCTGTCATGATCATGGACCTCCATGTTCCAACATTGCAGAGGTCACAAATGTGTTCGTCTGGCATGCTTCTTTAATCCACTACTAGGTCTCTGTAGATATTCTATGAACATCTGCAGTTGTCTGGTTTTGCACCAAAAACTCAACAGGTCCCTGCCTAGAATGCACCTCTGTTACAAACGCCATTTTGAAGGCGCATATAGTGCTGCCACTTATTGCGACTTCGTGGAATATTCCTACTTCAGCCCCTATAGTTTCATCGTCTTCCAAAGTGTTTCATGGGCATTTTTTCGAACTGACATTGGTTGAGAAAAGAAATATGCTGCATTGATTATTGAATGCCACTCCTACATTCTGTTACAAATGCAGATTGTTTTTTTCTGTATGATGCTTTTCTACATAATGGGAAAGCTGAGAGATATTGGAATTAGTGTGTTTCAACTGAGGGAGACATTTTGTAAGAAAACTTACTGCTACTGTGATAGCTGTATAAATGTGAGCAGATGACAATTTAATCAAGGCAAAACATAGTAACTGCCTGTATACACTGGTTACCTAACAGAAAGTAAATATAACTTTCCAAAACTTCCTATGTCTGTTTCTAAATTATGTTAAAGTAAGTCTTCTATGAATAAATTAAATTCAAAAAGTAATGACAATCATGTATTTACAAGGTCATTAACAAATTCCCAACTGTAGTTACACCTTCTTGACCAACTGTTTCTTTATCTATGTTTACCAAGTTTGATCATGTTATTTGGAGGCTGTGGACCTGCAAATAAACATTTTGTAAAAGAAAACATATTCCGTTAAAGGCAGTCCTTACAAATATGCACCATGTTTGCACGAGATGTCACGCACAGATCAAACTGTCAGCCCACACACAAAGCCGCACTTGAAAAACAGGAGGTTCTGTATCAAATACAAAGTAGAGAGCAGTACAGTATATGAAGGATTCATACCTAGTGTAAATCAAGGACCAAGATTCCGTCCTTTCACTGCATGAAAGGACATTTGTAAACCTCAACTAATCAAATCTACTATAACATCACACATAGAATGAAGGATGAATCAGCTGTTCCGACTTCTGCCAAGACACACTAAAAGGCAGTAGACAAGTCTTCCAATACTGTATGCCAAGGCACAGTACATAGTTCCCTGGAGTGCCCATTAGTGTAAGTTGAATCTTTCATGCTAAAATACACCAAAATGGTATAAACCCAGTTACTGGAATGTGAGCGATGTTTATACGCAGTAAGAAGGCTCTTAACATTCACTCCCTCGCAAGTCCTATATCATCCTCGGCTTTACTAATACGATGCACCAGCGCCGTGCCGCAAGTCAAGACACTAGCACTAGTAAATACGCAAATCCTGTGGCAAACGTACAATGTCCGAGACACAGGGTGATTGTAATTAAACTCTCGGTGCTCTAAGTGTCATTGCCAACAACGAGACAGGTGACAGTACTGCTCACAGCTGGGGTAGACAGGTGGGTGGGTGCAGTGGGTAGGGGTCTGTGCTTTCCTTCCTGAAAACTTTGAAGATTCACTGAGCTCAGGCGGAAGCCTGTGACAGCGACGACTTTCACTGTGAGCACCCAGAGCAGTGAAAAAACAGCAACGTGTCAGTGAGCAGGCGGCGTGGAAGCAGAGGGCCGCAGCTGTGGCTCACGGCCGGCACTGTGCTCTCGACACACGGGTACCTGACAGAAACATTCACGGCGGGAGGGACCCTCTGTGGTACACAGTCACTGTATACAGACTTCTACACTAACAGCAGCTGCTGCATAGCCATAACTGCAAAGCAAAGCCAGGGGCTGTAGACAGACAAGTGATGCACGAAAGGCTGTCAAAGAGGGTAATGCGCTCAGCAGAATATTATCGAAAAATCTCTCACAAAATGCTAAGAAATTCTGGTCACATGTTAAGGCTGCCAGTGGCACCAAATTACTCTGTTCACTCACGAATGACACAAGCAATGAAACTGACGGTAGCAAACCAAAAGCTCAACTACTGGACTCCATTTCCAAATGTATCGAGCCCATTTCATCTTCACTCTACACACGACTGCAGAGATGAGACGTATCGCTATTAGTGTTGGTGGCGTTGACAAACAGCTGAAAATTCTTTGTCTGAGGAATTGCATCCCTGTCGGACTCTATGCAGAATTTGGAGCTGAGCTGCCTCTAATTTTAATAGTAATATAACACCACTGAACAAAAAAACTATCCAACTTGCTCTTTTCTGACATGACATCCTGAAAGTCACGTATCGAGGCAGTCACGAAGATGGAGTATTACTTTACTTCCGAAAAGCATTTGACGCAACGATTATTATCGAAAGTACAGTCGTATCGGATGTCAAGTGAATTTTGTGACTGGATTGAGCATTTCTTGGTAGGAAGGACGCAACACGTTTTCTACGGAAATATGTCGGTACATTTACAGTTCAAGTTGGTGCAAGTTGCATATCAATGACATTAAGGACAATATTAACAGTAACTTCATACACTTCGCAGACGATGTAGTTCTCTACACTGAAGCGCCAAAGAAACTGGTGTAGGCATGTCTATTCAAATACAGAGATATGTAAACAGGAAAAATACAATGCTGTGGTCGGCAATGCTTATGTAAGACGACAAGTGTCTAGCGCAGTTGTTAGATCAGTTACTGCTGCTGCAATGGCAGGTTATCAAGATTTGAGGGAGTTTGAAAGTGGTGTTATAGTCGGCGCATGACCGATAGGACACAGCAGCTCAGAGGCAGCGATGAAGTGGGCATTTCCCCGTACGATCATTTCATGCGTGTACCGTGAATATCGGGAATCTGGCTGCAGCTGGAGGAAGATCCTACAAGAACGGGGCCAACGACAACTGAAGAGACGATGATGGAAGTGACAGAAGTGCAACCCTTCCGCAAATTGCTGCAGATTTCAATGCTGGGCCATCAACAAGTATCAGTGTGCGAACCATTCAACGAAACATCACCGATACGGGCTTTCGGAGCTGAAGGTCCACTCGTGTACACTCAATGACTGTGCGACACAAAAGCTTTATGCCTCACCTGGGCCTGTCAACACCGACGCTGGATGTTGATGATGATGATTATTAGTGTTTTAGGGCGCACAACAGCGAGGTTATCAGCGCCCTTTCCCAAAAGTTCAATTCAGAGCCGAATTTTGAGAGAATTGGTAGTGTTCAAATTGCAAGATTGGACACAGCACATCAAGACAGGGTGATAAAACTAAAAAAAAAAATAGCAGTACAAACAGGTAAAAAAGGAATTAACGGTGGCTGAGTGACCACTTACAAATAATGGGTGACCAAACCACCGGACAGCACATTAAGACTTCAATCCCAATATTTTGGTAAGAAGGCCAGACATCACACAAAAACGTAAAACTCTAGCGACACTCGCCTCATTATTAGTTAAAACAGAGGGTAGGTCTGGTGGGAAACTGAAATCTTCTCTCAAACCCGCATATAAAACACACTCAGTTAAAATATGTCGTATCGACAGCTGTGTCCCACATGTCTGACACGTTGGTGGCTCCTCACGACGTAACAGAAAACCATGTGTCAAAGGACAATGTCCTATTCTAAGCCGGGTAAGGGCTACTTCCTCAGCGCGTCGATGGCGGAAGGAGGTGAGCCACGGTCGGACAGAATCCTTCACCGCTCGCAACTTATTATCCCTCACGTCCAGCCACTGAGCCTCCCACCAACGCATGACCTTCCGAGTCACGAAAGACGTAATGGCCTGCAGGGGGACGGAACAGCGAGCTGGAGGTGGGATGGAGCAAGCCTCCTTGGCAGCCGCATCTGTAAGTTCATTTCCAGGAATCCCTATGTGCCCTGGAACCCAGCAGAAAATTACATCCTTACCCTGCTGTTGCGAGAGCAGGAGTGCGTCCTGCACCTCTTGCACCATCCAATCTGCTGGGTACATCTGTGCAAGAGCCTGTAGAGCACTTTGGGAATCGGAGCAGATGATGAACTGGATGTTGATGACTGGAAACATGTTGCCTGGTCGGACGAGTCTCATTTCAAACTGTATCAAGTGGATGGACGTGTACAGGTATGGAGACAACCTCATGATTCCATGGACCCTGCATGTGAGCAGGGGACTGTTCAAGCTGGTGGAGGCTCTGTAATGGTGAGGGGCGTGTGCAGTTGGATGATATGGGACCCCTGATATGTATAGATAGGACCCTGACAAGTGACGCATACGTAAGCTAACTGTCTGATCACCTGCATCCATTATGTCCTTTGTGCATTCCGACGGACTTTGACAATCTCAGCATGACAATGCGACGCCCCACACGTCCAGAATTGCTACAGAGTGGTTTCAGGAAGATTCTTTTGAGTTTAAACACTTCCGCTGGCCACCAAACTGCCCGGACATGAACATTATTGAGCAAATCTGGGATGCCTTGCAACGTGCTGTTCAGAAGATTTGTCCAGCTCCTTGTATCTTACGGATTTATAGACAGCCCTGCAGGCCACGTCGTGTTTTGGCACTTCTGCGTGCTCCCGGGGACCCTACACGATATTAGGAACGTGTACCGGTTTCTTTTGTTCTTCAGTCTATAATGAATTACAGCCTAAAGAAAGCTTCACAAATATTGAGTCAGATCATAATAAGTTTTCAAACTGATACAAAGATTGTCAACTTACTGTAAATGTTCAGAAATGCTAAATTGTGCTCTTCACGATACGAAAAAACGAAGTATCCTGTAAGTACAGCATCAGCTAATTATAGTTGGAATTGATCAGCTGGGTGTAACAGTTTGTAGAATTATCAAATCGACTTATCAGAGAGGCTCAGTCATACGTACAGCGGGTAGCACACTTTGGCTTATTGATCGAATACCATGGAATGCAACAGGAGGTTGCTTACAAATCACTCCTGCGACCCATCTTAATATATTTGTCAAGTGTATGGGACCTGTTCCAGATATGATTAACGAGGGATGTTGAACGTGTACAGCGAGGGACAGCAGGAATGGTAGAGCGTCACGGAGCTGCTAATACGAATGAACTGCTCGACGCTTGAAGAAAGAGACAAACCATTGCAGGACAGCCTATTTACAAAGTTTCAGAAAACATCTTGAAGGAACGTACTACAACATCCTACGTATCACTCCAGTAGGGATCGCGAGCATGTGACTTATTTAAGTGTGCACAGAGGCGTTCAGGTTATCATTCTCACGTGCTCCTTGCGTGCGTGGAAAGGGCAGAGGACCTAATAGCTGCTATAACAGTAAGTACCCTCTGCGACGCACTTCACAGTGATTGGCAGAGTGTGGACTTAGATGTAGGTGTAGTGTTGACCACTTCATGTGCTTTTCTTTTCGCGAATGGGGTGGGGGAAACACCACAGTCTGTTTCTGTCTGAAAGCAGTCGCATCTCTCGCAAGATACCGTCATTGCCCCTATGGGAGACTCGCGACGATGACACTGTGGTCCTGGAATGACGGTCCTCTAAATTTTATCGGTTTTCTGGCCTTTTCCATCCGCGCACCGAACTAGCGAATTTGGCAGCGTACATGCGTCTCTCCTGGCTGCGACGTTACCTCTCACTGATATTCTTGCTGAACAGCTTCTCGAACCAGCACCCTGTACGAGCAAATCAATTGTCTTAGGTTAAGTGGGCTATGCACGGCTCTGTTTACAAAAGAAATGCCCTATAATGTACGGCTCGAGCCGCACACATCTGCTGTTATGTCCAGCAACTAACTCGCTGCAAATACCTGCCTATAGCTAAGATCCTACACTCAAATAGGCCATCCACTGGCTACAACTGCGAATTAATAAAATGCCAAAAAATACTAAATGAAAGATTAGGTATTCATTAATTACAGACGTTAGATGGAAACGTTTTTATTAATGTAGAAGATACCACACAATTCTTTTGAATAATGTCATCCAGGAAAGTATATTTAGAATAAGCATTATAATACAGACAGCATAAATCTTACTAAATGCTGTAAAGTCGCGTTTAGGCTGTTACGAGAATAGTGACAGATTCCCCTAACTAAACACTCATCCATTTCCTTATAGCAGTACAAGACAATATTCGAAATCTAAAAAACAATTCAGAATTCAGAATGGTAATTTACACAGTAACACACAAGAGATATAAAATGGAAACCGATGCTCTGTTTATTCTCAATGCTGTAATGCAATCGGTAGTCCCTTCAGAAGTTAAAGTACTGTAGTGGCCGTTCACGGCCCATAATCAGTCACCTGAAAGACCTTATAACACACGTTACCAAAAGCAGATGTGCCTTCTTCCCAATCTGAAGTGTCTCAAAAGTTAATGTCTTGTAGGGGCAGTTCACCACCCAGAATCGATCACCCAGACAACAGAATATCTCACTAGACCATGGAATGGTCGACTTTCTTCACAAACTCGCGTAAAAATGTCTCAGAATTTAAAATCGAAAACTGCCACATGACCCAAAATCTATCGCCTACACAACAGAATACCACACATTACCACAGGTAGGTCTGCCTTCTTCCAGAGCTCGACGTAAGATGTCTGGAATCGCTCCCTTGAGTGCATCACTTAAAATACGTTTGTCTCCAGTTGCCTTCTTCCAGAGCTCGACGTAAGATGTCTGGAATCGCTCCCTTGAGTGCATCACTTAAAATACGTTTGTCTCCAGTTGACTCCAGCAGTGTTTCGCTACTGTTCGATTCTCATTGGCTGAAGGGAAGCCCTACGAAAAATACACGATTCTTATGTTTTACAGACATGATGTGACTCAACTTGACCACTTTCTGCACTAAACTAGTATATTGCAACAATATTTAAATAAGAAAAATGATATTAACACGCGGACACACTTAGACCATTCACAGCAAGTATAAAAAAAAAAGGTTTGTTTACAAATAAATGAGTAGTATTCTTGCGCCAGTGCGCTCATGTTAAAAGGCAACAAAATGTTAAATATTGTTTAAAGAAGTATTTACGTCTGCGTGACAGAAGCGGCTTGTTGTACTCTTTTCAGTGTTGGTGTCAGCTGACACATGCGATTACTACTTAATTTAAGACGGTTTTCAATAGTAATTGTGATCAACATTTGAATGAAGTTACTGGGACAGTAGTAAAATATTCCATAGCTAACTACACGAGTATCACAAGATATGAAGTATTCATGCTGCATTCAGTTGCTGTGTTGTGCAGGAGACAATGTTCTGAAAAACATCTGCATAATGAAAAAGACATAAATCGCAATAAATTGATAAATAAATTACATCCAGGCAACAATGACAGCTACAGTACATTAATATCTGAGACATCCTTAGTTGAAATTGCATATAGCATTTAAAAGTTGTTACGTAGTCCTAAAGTTCATTCTGAAAATATTTAATCGCTGTATAGCGTTACACGTAAATGTGGCACATTAGCTTGCTAACATGGCACATGAAGTTGCGCCAAATTTGAGATCGTTACATAACAATATAATAGCTGTGAGAATAGTGTAAGTATCTTTGTGGTGGTGTATGATGCAGCATGTACGTCCTAGTAGATGACATATATTATTATCATAAATTGATTCGAAGTCTAACACAAGTTATAAAATCACGATATATTAACTAAATGCCGAAATAAACGCAAAACATATAAATTGAAAGAAATTTTGCTCGTAAAAACTTTAGCTCTATTGAGCTCATTTGGCAGCAATTTTTTCGCCATTTTATCGTAGCACTTCACTGTCACGTTTTGTACACAGCGCACGGTCGGTGTTTTTGTGTCAAAATTTAGGCCGTTTGAAGTCCCGCCGCCTCTGCAGAAACTCCTGACTCCATGGGCCACGCACTGCACTGAAACGTGCAGCCATACGCAGCCATCTCCCGTGCTGAACGGAAATAGCTGTCGCAAGACGACTGTTGGGTGGCCATACCATTTCCCGAACCACCGTAGTTCAGGCAATGAACGCCGTCTCCAGTGGAATCGATACATTCACAAACAGGATAGTAACGCTAAAACTGATTTATAGCTTTGGCAAAAATACATTCGATTAAGTTCGACATTTCTAGCACTCTATACAGTTTCCAGTAGAAAACATTTCTTTCCTGACAGGAAATTTGTCCGACACCATAAGTCAGCTAACTTTTAATTATTTCTCACCATTTTGCCACATGTAATCAGTTCACACACACAAAAATCCCATATCGACCAACTTCCGTATTTCAGACTTGCTCCGTTTATGAACTCCTACTCAAGCTGCGTTCGTCTTACTAAAGAATTTGTTCAGGAAACAACTTTCAGACACTTCCTAGGCAGCACATGAAACCCTCATTAAATTAGCTCATTATCGTGGGTTGCCCCCAAGATTACATGTCACGAACTTCATTTTTTGCTCTTCCAATGTTCCTCGCAAAAATCCATCGCCATAAGCAGTGACAAAATCAGCTGGATGGTATTTTCCACGATTTACAAACCACTCATGTGTTCCATGTGTTAATTCAGAAACGACAATCACAGTGGCAGCCTTAATCGCTGCCAAAGAATTTAATTCCGCCCGTGCGTCTTTAATCTGCTGATCTCACTATGTAGCTTCGGTATTAGTTCCTGATTCCACTTGTCTATTTTTCACCACCTCTTCTTCACACTCTGCCACCCTACGTGACAAAATATTAACAGACCTAGCGGTCACTTCCTCAAGCGCATTTTCCGTCAGCACACAGTTCTTAACATCACCACCCAGCTCGTCCTGTACATTTTCCAAATTTTCCCGGAAATCTTTTTCCACAGTGTCGACTCTGATACAAAATTAGGCGTTATACAGACACACAGACAATTTCTGAGGAGGTTGGCGTAGTTAACATCAATCATCGATTCAATATCTGATTTGATCTTTCCTATCTCAGCTTTGACACTTTCTACGTTTGTCTCTACATCCTCAATTTTTAAGCTTAACTCTGTTTATACTGAACCCAAATCATCTTTTACACAACTTGCCTCCGCTTTTACTGAACATAGCTCAGTATCCAATCCCCAGCATAATTTACATTAAGTGTGATGATATATTGTCGGAAAGCTCACTTCTCCCCTCTATTTTGGTCTATCTGTCCATTCAGTAAGTTCCCTTTCGACACTATTACGGTCGGAGTTAGAACTAAATGGTCCACTACTATTACGTGAACTACTCAGACAGGGTGGATGCCCATTCTTTGTAGGCTGCATCACCGACGATGACCCTGCAGTTTCACACATAACACTATCAGCGCATGTACTTTACTCACCGGTCGTGCTGGCTGCTAGTGTTGAACTGCTGTTGCCGAACGTGTAGATGCAGCCGCTGCCGTTGCCGAAGCTGATGAACTAAAAGTCGTCTCTGGCAGCCCCCACCGCCGCTGGCTGCAGCAGGCTGGTGGAACTCTGCAGCTCCCTCCGCTGCTTCATATTCTTTATTGAAGTTCCGCGACTGGCTCCCGCACACTTAATTACTGCTATCTATTGTCAGCACGCAACTGCTGCAAAGGCCTTTGCTTGGGGGGGCTTCGAGCATAACTGCCTACCCATACAATAAATTTGGGACCTAGATCACAGAATGCTATTTTGTTAAAAACTGCCATTTTAAGCTCGTGGCTACGTATAAAATATAGGCTGCCTTTTACATGGAAGATAACAGCCACCAGCCACTATTTACAATGCTATCTTCTATGTAAGAGTCTACTTTTATGTAGATCACAGAATATTGTAACGTGTCAGAATTACAACTGCAATTATAAAGGGATTAGATTCATACCCTGGACGAACGACCAACTGAGACGTTACCACACTGATATTTTTGCTGAGGAGTCCTATACAAGGAAACGACGGGCGGCTTTACGTGCAGCTACTCGCACTTTAGGTAACTGGGCAATGCAAGGCTCCGTTTAAAGAAGGGTGGTTGGATAATATCGTAGAGTCGAGCCGCATACGTCTGCTTTTGCGTCCAATAGCAAACTCGCTCTAAGTACGGTAATAGCCTGCGACAATCTAATCTGCCAGGAAGTTGCACTTCAGCGCACACTCCGCTGCAGAGGGCAAATTTCATTCTGGAATCGTCCCCTACCTTTGGCTAAACCATGTCTCCATAATATCCTTTCTTCCGACACAGAGCCACCCGCCTGGACCGGATTGCGATGCGGCATTCGCCGCTCCACCTGCCTAATCAGTAGGCCAGACGACTGCAGATGAATGTTTAGCGGAGTGGTGGATCATACGGGTAATACATTCCATCCATCCCTCGATACTGTCACAGTGTACAAACACAGCGAGTTGGCTGTGAAGCGTCCAGTCTGCCCTACAAAGCAACCATCGAGGCGGATGTCTTTCAGTCATCACTCCGTCTGGCAGGTGACTTCGGTCCAAATCATCGACCACTTCCCTTTGAGCGGTGTGTGTGAGGGCTGGAGAGCATGCTGAGAGATATCTACGGCAGTGAACGTCCCAGACGGCGTGCAGAAGAGCATGTTCCACCCCACGGTCGACAGACATGCATGTAAGGACAAGAGAAGGCTCTATCCCTGGGGCAGGAAGTCGCAGAGCCCCAAAGTACATTATGTGCACTAAAATCGCCACACAAGATGAAGGGTTGGGGGAGTTCAGTTAAGAGGTCATGGAGAGCTTCTCTGTCGAGACCCTCATGTGGGGGCAGGTAAAGTGAACATATTGTCCAACGAAGACACACGTGGACTGACACAGTGACTGATTACGGGCCTGTTGGGGGCGGGGAGAAGCGGGGAGTGGCAGGTATTGTTGGCGAGAATAGCCACTCCTCCTTTAGCTCTCTCTCCACTGACGACGTCATTCTTCTGAAGAATGTAGCCACGTAGCTCAGGAGCGTCACAGTATTTAACATGTATCTCTTGAAGAGAGAGACTCATTGGCCTAACTATTGGAGTTAATAGACATAGTTCCTCCTCATGTGTCCTGAAACAGTGCACGTTCCACTAATGGTGAGGTTTTTTTTTACTATGACTTTCCTCTTCTCATTGCTACGTTGTGGCTATACTAGAACGGAGGAGTGGGAGAGGAGGATCAGTTGAGGGACACTCTGTTTCCTTCAGGCAAACGTCAATGTCGATACCGGCGATGGTACTGTCATTGTCAGATCCACCATAAAGCAACAACGTCACACAGTTCGATGGCTTTGGAGCGGATCGCTTTGGATAGTCAGCCTTCGTTCATAGCTTGGGTTTTGCGGATGGCGGCGAGGCCAATGTGACAAACACACTGCTGGATCTCTTCCCATGTATGACATATGGCTTGTCTATGCTGACATTACGTTTGGCAATTTTCAATGTTTCTATGACATGAAGATGGCAACGCGGGACCAGCGGCGCAGACTGGCAGCTGCATTTACAGGTAGATGTCCCTGCTCAACTGACATAGCGTCAGTGCTAACACTAACTTCTTGCACTGGCTGCTTCAACATCGAGGCAAAAGACTTGAAAAAACTTGGTGACTGAGTGGCCTTAAATTTCTTTTTTGCGTCAGAATATGAGACGCACTGTGTACAGTCCCTGCTCCATATCACATGGGCCTAGAAGCAGCTAACACAGCCAGATGGTGAAGTGCATTGAAAACCTGTGGCTTTGGCGCCACATCTGTTACATATAGCCCGACCGTTACAATGAACAGTGTTGTGACCAAAGCTTTGGCAGCTGAAGAAGTGCATTGGATTTGGGACCTAAGGTTAGACCTTAAGGCACAGAAAGCGTGCTGCAATATACTCAGGCAACTTTGGCAGATTGAATGTCAGGATAAACGACACTGACTTTTGAAGCTCACCATCAATCCTTTTCCTTGCTAATTTCTTGTCTATCCATATCTATGAAGTCCTGACGTGGTACAGCAACTTAAAAACTGTTTAGTCCAGTCTGCATCTCGCCGTTGACAGGATATTCCCCAAGTAGCTTGGCATTCAACAGTTTCTGTATAGGATGAGATTTTCACTCTGCAGCGGAGTGTGCGGTGATATGAAACTTCCTGGCAGATTAAAACTGTGTGCCGGACCGAGACTCGAACTCGGGACCTTTGCCTTTCGCGGGCAAGTGCTCTACCAACTGCGCTACCCAAGCACGACTCACGCCCCGTCCTCACAGCTTTACTTCCGCCAGTACCTCACCTCCTACCTTCCAAACTTTACAGAAGCTCTCCTGCGAACCTTGCACAACTAGCACTCCTGGGTGCACTTCCTCCCTCCACCCCCCGCCCCTCCAGCCGCCTGTCGGAAGACTTCTTTCAGGAGTGCTAGTTCTGCATGGTTCGCAGGAGAGCTTCTGTAAAGTTTGGAAGGTAGGAGGCGAGGTACTGGCAGAAGTAAAGCTGTGAGGACGGGGCGTGAGTCGTGCTTGGGTAGCTCAGTTGGTAGAGCACTTGCCAGCGAAAGGCAAAGGTCCCGAATTCGAGTCTCGATCCGGCACACAGTTTTAATCCGCCAGGAAGTTTCAGCTTCTGTACAGCTTTGTACTTGGGGAGCCATCGTAGTCTACAGCAGAAGAACACGAATATCCAACCTCTCGATAGATCTGAGTCGCTCTGCAAGTCCCTCAAGAGCATTATATATCTAAAATGGCAACAGGTTTTCAAAAGAACCATGCACACGTTTCGTGACAACAACTCACATACCACACTTTAAATACTGTCCGTGACTTTCAGAAATGACACGGATGGACTATCCACACGAGGCATCTTAGGATTTTGGGTGTTCATACTGTCCAACTACTCATCCGGGTTGCTGGGAGTAGAAACATTTATGTTTCATGGTGTTCCCACAGGCAGCTGGAGGGGCGGGAGGTGGAGGGAGGAAGTGCACTCAGACAGAGCCCCACTTGCCTCGGTAGGCCGTATGCATCTGAGGTTCGGCAGGTTGCACAGAGGTTGCCCACTAGTCACAGTTCTTCCTCAAGAGACATGCATCTCATCAGGAGACAGCACGTCTAGAGACTGGGTGGTTTTTTGTAGAGGTTTTACCTCCCTCATGGTCCGGGCAGTTAAGCCAATATTCCCAGTTCCTGGGATACCCAATGTTCCACTGCTGCTCTGTAGGCCACAAGCAAAACCACACATTGGGGGGTCCTACACCCGGAGCAAGAAGCCATGCGTCAAAGGGCTGTGACCTATGTGAAGACGAGTAAGGAGGAACTCGTGCAATATCCATGTGTGAGCTTTGCTTCCTTCTCCATCATTTACTGCTGGAGGAGGGTGTCATGAATATCCTGAACTACTTTATCAGCTGGATACAAGCGTTGCAGAGACTTAAGAGCACCCAGGGAATCGGAAGAGATGGGGAATGTAGCAGGCACGGCGTCTGCTCCAGCGCTCTCGAGATCGCATCAAATACAATGAGCTCTGCAGGCGTCCATACCTGGAGGACACGATCTGGGAAAACATCAGAGCGACCAACGGAGACCTCTGTTTAGACCCGCCTTTGGAGACCGCTACATAGCTGTGGTGCCCATTTAAATGTAGTAAAATATCGCTGCACTAACTCTAAAATTACTCAGCCTCTGCAGTAACCTGGGTGATGGTCAGTTAAAAACCCAGATGTGAGAGTGTACATGTCTCGTACCAAGAGATTGCAAAACATATTTTGCATGGACCCCAAATGCCTCATTGCCCATGGAAGATTTATACAGAAGTGTTCCCCAGCAAATCATACTATTACTCATCCAGCTATAGAAGTGGGAGTAGGGAGGAGCTGACATGCCTGACGCATCATGAGAATAAGCCACCAGATGGTAAGACGCAGTTCACAGGCTCAGCACAGAGACTGGGTTTGGGTCTGGTCCAGTAGGAGCCTGTGGCTGCATGATGTACAGCTTCAGTTATCTTCAGGCATGGAGGCCTTGTCAACTCATTTCAGTTCCTCCTGGGGAATGTCAGATCCCTGCAAGTGACAAGTCTGCATTAGTTCAAGATGATGTGCAGTACAATTTCTATTGCATACTCTCTTGGGCATCTAGATTTTTTGTGGTTAGGTTCTCCATGGGAATTACAAGTTCCCACCACCCACTAACAGTGTCCGAATAGAAAAGCGCTTTATTGACTTAAAAGAGCCACAGTTTCCTTCTTAAGCCCCTTTGGATACAGAAGGGTGAAATCATCTTAGAACTACCCTCTTTGCGCTTGACCATTAAAAACGAGTGAATGATGGCTGCTCAGTGTCCAAGAAATGACAACGTTACTGTAGCAAGAAGCAGCTCCACAACCGATCACTGCTCCCAAGTTTCGACAATTTAACAGTAACGAATTACGCTGGCCAGAATATGGCGCCCAACTCAAAGTAGGCAAGCAAGCAAGCTGCACACCCTACGACGTTAACGGTATGACGTGCATTCATTTCTTTTTTATCGATGGTCAGAGCCGATATGTACCTCATATGGATCAACTTATTTCCCGACTCTGGGCCGGAAGCTGTTAATTGCGAGGAACTCTTTCATCTCAACCAAGATTATGAATCACAAATTAATGTTGCTGCAGAGAGAATTAAATTTTTTCGTTTTAAGAAGCACCCTAAACAGTCTTTCGCTGAACGCCTTGAACCAAGTTAAGGAAGGGCGGAAGGTTCTGAATGGCATACTACTGTTCAAGACAATGTGCAACCACGACTTGGGCCTCTCCCCCAGGCTATGTATGAGCAGGTTGCTCACGAACTACAGCGACGGAGAGTGACTTGAATGGCACAACCCATTTCAGGACCTCGGTGGCTATCACCCTTGGTGGTATTAAACATCTATATGGTCACTCTGCAATTCACACTTAAGTGACTGGCAGAGGGTTCATCGAACCATTTTCATACTACTACTCTACCATTCCATTCCCGAATGGCGCATGGGAAAAAGGAACAGCTAAATCTTTCTGTTAGAGCTCCGATTTCTCTTATTTTATTATCATTTCCCCCCACGTAGGTGAGAGTCAACAAAATATTTTCGCATTCGGAAGAGAAAGTTGGTGATTGAAATTTCGTAAATAGGTCTCGCCGCAAAGGAAACCGCCTTTATTTCATTGACTGCCACCCCAACTCGCGCATCATATCAGTGAGACTCTCACCCCTATTGCGCGGTAACATGAAACGAGCTGCCCTTCTTTGCACTTCTTCGATGTCCTCCGTCAATCCTACCTGGTAAGGATCCCATACCGCGCAGCAATATTCCAGCAGAGGACGGTCAAGTGTAATGTAGGCTGTCTCTTTAGTGGGTTTGTCGCATCTTCTAAGTGTTCTGCCAACAAAGCGCAGTCTTTGTTTCGCCTTCCCCACTGTGTTATCTATGTGGTCCTTCCAATTTAAGTTGCTCATAATAGTAATGTCTAGGTATTTAGTCGAATTGACAGCCCTTTTGTTTGTGCGATGTATCGTGTACCCAAATTTTGTCGGACTTCTTTTACTACCCATGTGGATGACCTCGCACTTTCCTTTGTTTAGTGCCAATTGCCGCTTTTCGCACCATACAGAAATTCTCTCTAGATCATTTTGTATTTGGAATTGATCGTCTGATGATTTTACTAGACGGTAAATTACAGCGTCATCTGCAAACAATCTAAGGAGGCTGCTCAGATTATTAGATTAAAAAAGCCTTAAGGAAGTTTATGCCCATGTGCTGCTTTTAATAAGCCCACAAACCGGAGAAATTTATGGATAGACTGGGACAGGACACATTCTTTTCGAAGACTGACTGGTAACTGTAAGTATGCCTCACATCACTCGACGTGCAGTCCAACCAATATTTTGTGATCAACTCCTCACCTGGGTTTGTCCCAATTTCAAACACTATTGGAGAAAGTGCTTCAGGTCTGGGTATATTTCATTGGCTCCTGAAACAATTGAGAACCAAAACACCGCTCATGTGTTGTTAAGCACTGTATGCCTGCTGGTCATTTACCAGATGTAGAAAGTTTATATCAAGTACTTGCTACCACTAGCTTGAAGAGTATTAAGAAAAAGTCAACGAAGAACTTTAATACTTATACCATAAATGCGCAGTCCTAAATACTCGTTCTACTTATTCAGTCTTACCTGTGATTAAAGGTCTGCTGGCGCCCCAAAACAATTTATCCAGACACCTGTAGCTTCTTGTCATGTTTGTTGAACTGTTTTGGAAACACTGTGCAAATGGCTGCGCCGCTGAACCGGCTGTGACGGAAATCCCGATGTGTAGGCCCAAGAATATGATGATGACGATGATTATTAGTGTTTTAGGGCGTACAACAGCGAGGTTATCAGCGCCCGTTCCCAAAAGTTCAATTCAGAGCCGAATTGTGAGAGAATTGGTATTGTTCAAATTGCATGATGGGACACAGCTCATAAAAACAGGGAGATAAAACTAAAAATAAAATAGCAGTACAAACAGGGAAAAAGAATTAACGGTGGCTGAGTGACCATTTACAAATAATGGGTGACCAAACCACTGGACAGCACATTAAGACTTCAATCCCAATATTTTGGGAAGAAGGCCAGACATCACACAAAAACGTAAAACTCTAGCAACACTCGCCTCATTATTAGTTAAAAGAGAGGGTAGGTCTGGTGCGAAACTGAAACCGTCCCTCAAACCCGCATATAAAACACAGTTAAAATATGTCGTATCGACAGCTGTGTCCCACACGTCTGACACGTTGGTGGCTCCTCACGACGTAACAGAAAACCATGTGTCAAAGGACAATGTCCTATTCGAAGCCGTGTAAGGGCTACTTCCTCAGCGCGTCGGTGGCGGAAGGAGGTGAGCCACGGTCGGACAGAATCCTTCACCGCTCGCAACTTATTATCCCTCACGTCCAGCCACTCAGCCTCCCACCAACGCATGACCTTCCGAGTCACGAAAGACTTAATAGCCTGCAGCGGGACGGAACAGCGAGCAGGAGGTGGGATGGAGCAAGCCTCCTTGGCAGCCGCATCTGCAAGTTCATTGCCAGGAATCCCTATGTGCCCTGGAACCCAGCAGAAAATTACATCCTTACCCTGCTGTTGCAAGAGCAGGAGTGCGTCCTGCACCTCTTGCACCATCCGATCTCCTGGGTACATCTGTTCAAGAGCGTGTAGAGCACTTTGGGAATCGGAGCAGATGATGAATTTCGTGCCACGATGTCGGCGCATATGCTCTAATGCTTGCAGAATGGCAAACAGTTCTGCATAGTAAACGGAGAACTGCTCTGGGAGCCCTATCCGATGGACAGTATCGGGAAACACAGCAGAGCAGCCCATAAAAATCCCCCTGTTTAGACCCATCCGTGTAAACAGTAATAAAATCGGAATGGCGTTCGAAAATCTCAGTAAGTTTAATTTTAAAAAGGTGGTCCGGGGTACAATACTTCCTGTAAGCAGCCAGATCAAGAAGTAATCTTGGCCTTTGTAGTCGCCAGGGAGATCCCCTACTCCATCCCTGGTGGAGTACCTTAATGCCCTCCAGGTGTACTGACTCGAGACTCTCCTTCGCACGGATGCCAAACGGCTTTGTTGCCTTCGGACGGTGGTGGAAGAGACGTTCCAGTGCCGGCTGGGAAAAAGTGTTGGACGCCAATGAAAGAGGAGTGGACTTGGCCCTGTACGCGTGCCGTACCACGAGGAGAAGACGCCGAATGGACAGCGGAGGCTCTCCCGCCTCGACACACAGACTAGCAACCGGACTCGTGCGATAAGCCCCCGTTGAAAGCCTAATACCCTTATGGTGAATCACGTCCAACATTTTGAGGTAGGAAGGTCTGGCAGAGCCATAAGCTTGACATCCGTATTCCAGTCGAGGTCGCACAAAGGCCTTATAAAGTTGGAGCAGACGTGCCCTGTCGGCGCCCCAGGATCTATGACTGACGCATTTAAGGACGTTTAAAGCCTTGAAACAGCGGACCTTTAGATCCGTTAAGTGTGGCAACCATGTGAGCTTCTCATCAAAAATAAGCCCCAGATATTTCACTTTTCCCATAAAGGGGAGAACAGTGTCTCCTAGTTTTAAAACAGGGAGATTAAAAAGAGAACGGGAACAGTTAAAATCTACACAAACGGTCTTCTCCAAAGAGAATTTAAAGCCCGTGGTCTTAGACCATTCCCCCAATCGCACGAGTGTCAGCTGTAATTGGCGTGTAGCACCTGTGAGGGAGGAAGACGCACAGAAAATGGAGAAATCGTCCACAAACAAGGAGCACTGCACGGGCCGTCGTACTGTGGACGCAATACTATTGATGGCAATTGCGAAAGCTGTCACACTGAGGACACTCCCAAGAATATGAGGTCGTATTTCAGCAGTTGCAAGACGCATTGTTAAATGGTCGCCGTTTGATTCAGTTTCATCCTACTAAGAAGTGGGTGCATCTTGGTACGGGATTGGAGCTGTGCCCTCCCACACGATGGATCCGTCTGTCGAAACCATTGCTTTTGGCTCAAAAACTCTCAACAAAGCGGAGTGGAATTACAAAAAAATGGTTCAAATGGCTCTGAGCACTATGGGACTCAACTGCTGAGGTCATTAGTCCCCTAGAACTTAGAACTAGTTAAACCTAACTAACCTAAGGACATCACAAACATCCATGCCCGAGGCAGGATTCGAACCTGCGACCGTAGCGGTCTTGCGGTTCCAGACTGCAGTGCCTTTAACCGCACGGCCACTTCGGCCGGCTGGAGTGCAATTACAATCTGAATAAGAGTCACTCGACATTATCTATGATGTTCTCAAGTTCTACCAATACTTGTATGTTCAGAAGTTCTATCTGATTATAGATCACCTGCCTATAATGCTTTGTTGAGTACTTCCAGGTCTGTCACAAAACAGATAGCGCAAAAATTGGTACTGTGGACACTGTTACTGTCAAATTATGAATACAAGTTGTTGTACAGGCCCACTGCATAACATTCGAATGCTGATTCCTTGTCTAGGTTACAGGTTAGTACCGACACTGGGTTTGAGGTATAGTGTTATCACACTGATACTGAAGATTAGGAAATTCTTCAATTTTTTTCCACTTGACTTTAGGGGTATTGCTGGACTAACAGTTGCAGACATAGCTCTTCAGTTAGTTTTCCAGTAAGTATAACACTGTGATCACATAGACTGAAAGAAATTCCCCACCCAATGGCGCGCCACTACTTTTTGCATTGTCACTCGGTATTCGTGCGGTCAGGTGTTCTGCTGCTGCACACAGAGAATGAGGATGCACAGGTTGTGATTCCTCACTCCCTCCAGTGGCGAGTTTTGTCACTGCTGCATCGAAGTGATTGGAAGGTTGTTCGCACACAGTAACTTGCCCACCGTCACTGTACTAGGCAGGTTATTGACACCCAAATTCAGGAAGTTATCTCTCGCTGTAGCGTGTGTGTGTGTGTGTGTGTGTGTGTGTGTGTGTGTGTGCGCGCGCTCTCTCGCGACGAGAATCAGTCTACGTCTCCGCTACGCCACGACCGTTGCGACAGTGGCGACGTTTCCACAGTGATTTCTCGAACAGGGAACCGTTGTTGGTGACAGACGTATACACTAAATTCCCTAGCGTTGTCACCATGTCGTCCACACCGAAGTTCTTTCTGAGGTCCTCGTCTCTGACAACGGAATGCAGTTCATGGCTGCCAGTTTTCAACAGTTCTGTGCTGCTAACGGCACCCACCACGTAACTATTGCTGCTTTTCACTATCAGTCTAATGGTGAAGCTGAATGGTTCTTTGGAAGGCTTAAAAGTCACACGGAGGAACTCCGGTCCTGCCACCTATTGGAGTGAGCGTTAAAGGTTTTTCTTTGCGAAATGAGGGGAAATCGCCGGCGTAATTATTACACTATCACCACCATACTTTTTTAGCATCTCCTGTGACCAGTGTGGAAACATTTCGTTCCACCAGTCAGATTAAGTCGAGCCACAGGACGAGTTTTTGGAAAGAAACAGAGTCGGTAGCACAGTGTCATTAAACAATATTCTGGGGATGGCCCGAGACTCTTGTAAAGTTCCTCTGGGCCGCACCAGCATCTGCAAAACTAGATGCGGATCCCGTACATCAGAGGTTCCACCGTAAAATAATGGCCCGCAGACGCAGCTCGCCGCTGAAGTCCGCAACTGCAGTCGTCTCCGCCCTTCCACCAGTCGCCGTTCAGGACGGTGGAGGTGGAGGCAGAGAGGCGGACAGCGGGCCACCTCTGTCGCCCGTCCTGAAGCCCGAGCCGATCTCTGCGGAGGCGCCATCCCCAGACAGCCATCACGGCACCTCCTGCAGACAGCCCGACCGCCGCCATCATGGGGGGGGGGGGGCGTGCACCCTGTGCCCACTTTTTCGGCTGCTGTCCCCAGTCACTCGCGGGTGGTTACCGGGGTGCTGACAGGGTGCTGTTATCGTCTGTCATTACACTTCCTGCCTTCTCAACTATATTCGAATTTGGGCATCCACCCCACCATTCCCGTGGCGCAGCGGCGAACCAGGCGCAGCGGCGAACCAGGCGCAGCGGCGAACCAGGCGCAGCGGCGAACCAGGCGCAGCGGCGAACCAGGCGCAGCGGCGAACCAGGCGCAGCGGCGAACCAGGCGCAGCGGCGAACCAGGCGCAGCGGCGAACCAGGCGCAGCGGCGAACCAGGCGCAGCGGCGAACCAGAGGCATCGGTGCAGACACACCCTCGAGATGCTCCACACCCCACCGCAGCCAGGGCATTCGTGCGCCGCTCAGCCCAGTCTACAGTCGTCGCTTACTACGACAGCGTCATCTTGCGTCGGATCCAGCAGCACGAGCCGTATTACAACCCGCAAGTGTATTGAAATTGGCAGTCACCTGTACACAGAGATTTTCACTGTGTCCTGTCTCAAGCGACAAGTCAGTGCTCAGCGACAGTAACAAATACACGTGATATTCCTATGGACAAGGCCTGAAATACTTTAATTTCGTATGTGTTGTATTATCCACTCGAACTCTTCCAGAAGTAAACCTACGACTTAATACGGTGCTGACGAGTGTTATTTTGTCCGTCACTACATGTATAGAAACAGTTAATATTAGAAGCTGGTTTGAGCGGAGGGAAGTGTTCCCCCCGTTGCCTAGAGTGGATATATGGAAATCAGCCCTGAGACCGGACTAACAGCCCGCACACCCTCTCCGAAGTCCCCAAAATCGTGGTGGGAGCTTACCGTTCGGCGTTGAATGCGCCCGACCCACCTTAATACAATTCCTCAGGTACACCCTACCACCCATCTTGTATTGGTTCAGCCGTCTGCCTTTGTCGCAAGCAATCACACCTGTAATGTCCCTTCACATCACGTCAAAACCAACACCCGTAAGACTTGTGTCCCTTTGTCATGAACTGTACTCCCTGGAGATTCATTTTCTCTGCACTGCTCCACTTACCGTAGTCCCTCAATACCACTCACTAATTTCGCGAATCACTGAGCTTACAAGGTAGTCGCAAGAACATCACCCCCGTTCTATCGTCTGGTTCAATGCTTTCCATAATACGAGCAACCATCTCGCTCGCCGTGTCCTGTGTATACAAAGTGCGGCACAGCGGCGCGTACCTGGTTAACTGCTCGCGTCCGTAACGTGACTCAGTTATGTTTTTCACAGCATGCGCTGGTGCAACGTTACAGCTGGTGGGTGTCTTTCAACGACTCCCCTTCACCACATCCATCACTATCCTACTTGCCCAACTACTCTTAGAACGTGGATACATTAAATTGCGGGCCTTAGAAATTTTACAGTTAAACATTCTTTTGTTTAAACAACCACAACACATCACAAAGACATTAGACCATATCAGATGTGCAATCACTAGAGAAATGCTTATAATAAAATGTTGCCGTTCTGGACTGAGGAATCCCAGAAAGCTGTGTCTGTAACTCTATAGCTACCTTGCTGATAACTCCCCTTATGTATCCTGCATCACATCATCTTCAACGACGTTGTTTCAGTCAGCACGACACTAGCATTGAAAACATTGATGGGCCCACCGGTAATTTCAAATAATGATTGCCTATCTAAGTCACGAGGTCTAAACGATACGTATCGAACGTGCGATTGTAAATCGTTCACGAGACTCTGGTGGCGGGCGTTATGATCAATTATTTGTGATCGTCATTTTTATCAGTTTCGGTCGTTCCTTTAGATGTTCTACATTACACACGTCGGTGAATTATTTGTGATTTGCTTGGGAAACCCGGACGATTCCTGTCGATAGTGAGTGTGATGTCTGGTGTTCTTGGCGTTTCTTCGGCGTATTCTCTCACACGGAAAAATATAATTCCATGCTTATCCAGCGTAGACAATTGTTTGACTTTTTGTCGCATATTGACTTTTTGTCGCATATATGGAGTACTACCGGAGGAAGAAAGCAGGGCCTGTGTAGACTGTGGTGTTGCGAAGTGTGTAAAACTTCGTAAGAGGAGTTTCGAAGCTGGAATACCGTTACGATTTCATTGCAGACAGTGCGGAAAACGAACGAGTATCAGGAAGAGTATGTGGTTTGACTCTTCCAAATTATCCATCCAGACCAGCGTAATTCTTCTATCTTGCTGGATTCTAGACTACATCTTGCAAGCAACAGCATCGGAAACTGACTTATCTGCTAATAGTGTGTGTGACTATTTCGGGTTTTGCAGAGAAGTGTGTTACGTGGTAGTTACAAACGACAGTGTACCATTTGGTGGACCGCGCAAAATTGTGGAAGTTGACGAATCTCATATGGCTAGAAGGAAGAAGCAGAGAGGATGACCTTCAAAGAGTGAAATCGATCATATTTTGGTATTCGGTGCAATAGGAAGTGTGTCCCGGAAGTGTTTCATTGTGAGAATATTGTCCAGAGACAAGGCCACTTTAGTGGGTCTGATAAAGCACTTCATACTGCCTGGTACTTAAGTCATTACAGACGGGTTTCAGTCCAACAAGACTCTGAAAGCTGAAGGATTGGACCACGAGTTCATGAACCACTCTACAGAGTTCCTGTCTTCGGATGACCCCAGAGTGCACACGCAGAACATCGAGCAGCTATGGAAATCTGTGAAGTCTTCCATTAAAAGAGAAGGGCGTCCAGGACAAAGAGACGAACTGTACTTGTTTCAGTACCTCTATTTCCACAACTTGCGTTTGCAGGGAAAAGTTAACGCATGTGACACTCGGCCGATATTCTTGCGTGATACTGGCAGTTTACCCTGGATATGGCAAAAAGAAAATTGTCCCTGTAGCGTACACATCACATGGACTGTCACATAACGACTACAACGACGATGAGTAAGGTAAGTCGTCTCCTTTGTAATTACAAGTACTTTTGTAACGCTCTTCTTTTGTTGTTGCTGTAGTGACCACTGTAAGCACACTCATAACGCCCGCCACGAGGGTCGCATAATCGATTTATAATCGCGCGTTCGATATGTATCGTTTAGACCCCGTGACTTCGATATGCAATCGTTCTTGGAATTTACCTGCCCACCTCTTCTCCAACTTACTTTACTCCACAGCCGTCTCATCCCTAACAACTCCTAAGAAATCACTAATCCTTTTCATGTAATGAGCAACTTTAACTTATAGTCTACGTATAGTCTGTCGACCCGGCCTCGCGAAGGTAATTCACACTGCGACAACTGTACAAGTTCCAGCTCTGGGACGACCGAACTAACAACACAGACAATACTACTCACGTACTTGCGCTGCTGTCAAGTTTACGGCACCGGCTCGCCCAGAACGTGCTGCTGCTGCTGCTGCTGCTGCTGCTGGGACAGCCACTCCGTTGCGCCCGCCCGAAGCCGACCACGCATCGACGCTTAGGAAGCCATGTCTTCTTTTCGAAGCCAATGCACGCCCAAAACGTCCCTCGCCGTCATGGCCGGAAAAGCTCGCAGGGAATCTGTAATTTAGATCTTAAGGCTATCAGAAGATTATAATGAAAGTGCGCCCGAATTTCCTTTTGCCATCAGTGTACAAGCACTGTTCTGCCTCTATAACGATTATTTGGTAAGGAAGGGAAGCGTTCGAGAGTACAGTGGAACGTGGATATAACAACATTCAAAAAGTGTAACTCCTCGTTACATATCTGGTCTTTTTGAAACAAAACTGTATTCGAACTGATCATGAACAATTCCCATATTTCATACAGAATCACAAATTCCCGCATTAAAGCGGAGAAAATTAAATAAAAGGACAACAACAACAACCAATAGAATAGAGTATTATACGGACAGTAGCAAGGGGCTTTATTGAAAGAGTTCTAATGAACGTCCCTATTGTTTCATAATTATGAGATAAACACAACGCACGTATTGTTAACGTCTCTTGCGTCGTTGGGAGCCGGGCAAACTAAAGAAATTTACTTTTGACTTTCGATTATAGATTCTGTTTGGACAATTATTATCAGGCGTAAGTATGACCGTTCATCGTAGTGAATCATATCAAAGAAAGTGTGTTAATAAAAACAGAGTTAAGGAAAAACTATAGTGTCCTACGATATCGAACAAAGTATCACGAGAAGTGAACCGCATATTGGATTTTCTCTGGACAACAGTAACAATAATAAATTATTCAACATTAATATTAAAAGAAATAGTTTCCAACGGGAAAAATATCGTGCTGGATTAAATGAACCCTGTGATCTATGAAGGAATTAATTCGGTGTACAGGGAGTATGCAAATCAGATCATTCTGAAACCGAATAGGGCTCCTGATAACGATTAATGAGCATCTTTGGCAGCAACCGCCAAACAACGCAGCCAACCGATGATGTTAATTTGAATTTAAACTTATTGATCATCAAATATTGACTAAAATGTGTCGCCTCGGTTTCATGTTCTCGACAAGGCGAAGAATACCGGCTGGGCACAGAAAAAGGACATTACGTAGAAGTGCCAGCAGGCAGCAATAGGAAGCGTCAAAAAGGACCTGTAATAAACGAGTGTCGTTGTAACCGGGATTCGTATTTTCAGTCTACTCTGGTGACAAATGGTAATGAACAAATTTATTCAAGTCTTGTTTTATTTTACATACAGTATTCACTCTTAGACTGACCGTTTTGGTTAGTGTTACAGGGCTAGATCAGTCAATCATCCAGTCTGTTGCCCCTGCAACTACTGAAAAGGCTGCTGCCCCTCTTCAGGAACCACACGTTTTTACTAATGTATTTACTCCTTTGACTAGTTACAGGTGAAATCCTTAGGTAGTGCACAAGGAATCGACAGAAAGTTTTCTGCGATCTGATGGATTGCACTGAAATTCCTCTCAACAATAGATTGCGCGTCTCTTAGGCGGCCGCACAACGGCAGTCAAGTGCGGTATCGCCGCCGGGTGGAATCCCACACACACACATTGTGTGCTGCTGATCTGCCCTCCATCCTATGAGCGTGGAGACTGCAGGGCGACACGTCGATCCTGACTTGCAGGTTTTCCATCGCAGTGAGGCTCACGTTCAAGGTGACAGTACAGTGCTTCGCGTTACGCCGTGGCGCCACTCCAGCACTGTTAAGTGAATAGCTTCATCACGTTTATTTGTCCATCCGCTAACCAACTACGTATCTCAAGCAAGCGATAATCAGAGTTCAGCGAATCTGATACCGATGTAGAGGAAATTGCATTATTGCTTCTTGACTAGAGTGTTTGTGCGCACGTCTTGTGAATTATTTTCAGTGCACACATTCCGGGAAACACTGGACAGAGGTAAAATATAATCAATCGAGCCCGTTGAACTATCTGACAGAGCACGTGTAAATCGTCCAAATTCGAATCGATTACTTTTGCTTATAAACAATTCACGACACATTTTGTCAAATTCATTGAACGTCTGAGATTAGTAAAATTTTTTATGATCTCTTTCACAGACGTAGAAGGAGTAATCTTTAGAAGGAGCGATCTTTCTGGGTGTTGGGGCAATAAGAAATGCTTTTCTTCGTAGTGGAGCCAATGTGGTTACTCTTCTTCATATTATAGACTGAGGTGACGGGAGTCCTAGGATAGCGATACGCACACATACAGGTGGCGGTAACATCACGCACACAAAGTATAAATGGTTAGTGCACTGGTAGAGCTACCATCTGTACTCAGGTGATTCGTGTGGAACGGTCTTCGACGTGATTATGGTTGCATGGCTGGAACTAACAGACTTTGAACGCGGAATGGTAGTTAGGGCTAGATGCATGGGAAATTCAGTTCCGGAAATCGTATGAGAATTCAGTACTGCAAGGTCCACATCGTCGAGAGTTTTGGATCCTGGCTGCCAGAGAAAACAGTCGGCCCAAAAGGCTCTGCCGCTGTCTGTGCTCTGTCTGCAGGTGTTGTTTAAAGCCACCCGTGATAAAGTAACATTGTTTTAAGTAACTGACTGCCTTACCAGAAATCCTCCTCAGGGCTTTCCATGCTTTATTAAGACAAGTTACATGGTTGGTAGAACGAGGAACACTAGCCATGAACTTTTCTTACTCTCTGTGGTGATGTATCAAGCTTTTGCCCTCGCTAATCGAGGGGTTGCGAGGTATTCCGCCGTTCAGCGGCTCTTAAACCATTGCAAAGCTGAATGTCTGACCCAAACAACCGAGTGTCATTCTTCAGTCCACCAAGCGGCACATTTCCACCTAGAATTATGAGAGGACGGAGAAGTCGGCGGCATGATGGATTACTCCTATGATGTGACCCAAGCACTCCTGGATGCCGTACAGCAATCAAACCCAACCAGCTGACTTAACAACATGCACTTGGCTCTGCTGGTCGTTGTGGCAGCAGCCTCCCAGGAAGAGCTCCATCCAGTGGTCATGGTGATGAAGGTCATCAGTGATTTCTCACTGAATGAGTCCACAAAGGCTGGAGAGCAGAAAGAGAGATCGATGGCTCAGAATTACCCAGTAGTAGCACAGAAATGAGTGAGAGTCCCTGTGCTGCAAATTCACAGCTCATGAGACGTCATGAGGCTCTCCGAAACCCAATCCTGAGGGCAAGTAGAAGTCGAATCCACAGTGTATGATGGGTACTGGCGTCTCCCAGTAGAAAAAATGGTCAGGGGACCGTTCTACAGGACCTTTTAGAGCCTCAATCACAAGGTGCAGAGGTAAATATAGCAAACAATCAGCGACCCTCTGACATTCATGAACCTTAAATGCAACGACTTGCAGGCCATTAGCTCGGTTGAGAGCAGCAGAGTGGTGTGCATTATTGACAGAGAAAGACATTCCTCCCTTCGTCCTTTTACCCCGGTCAAGTCATCTTTGTTGTCCCTTTCGTATGGAGCTCTACGCTATATAACACACTCTTTAAAATGCGTTTCTTGCACGCACGCACACACACACACACACACACACACACACACACACACACACACACACACACACACACACACACGCACACACGCACACGCACACGCACACACGCACACACAGGGAGGGCGCTCCTGTGCTAGCATTTTCAGTTGCTCCACTAGTGTTTAGAACAAAGTGTTCCACTGTAGGATGCGAGCCATCTATCATGGGATAGAAATTTCATTCTGACTTTCTGCTGGGGAGGGGAGCTTGCAGTGGGTAGAAGCTCAGTCTTGGGGCGAGATAGTTGCCATCCAGTATCAAGGTCCATAGGTCCATTGCTTCTAAAAAGATGCGAGAGAGAGAGAGAGAGAGAGAGAGAGAGAGAGAGAGAGAGAGAGAGAGAGAGAAAGAGAGACAGAGAGAGAGACCTCAGAACGGATGATATCCACATCAGTGGACTGCTTACTTCCAGACTCCGACATTGGTGGACTATTTGCCTCCAGCTTTTTGCCCTGGGTAGGCTTCTGAGCCACAACTGCGGTTTTGTTAGTGGCAGCAGTGTATGGTGTACCACATTGAATCATTGAATCTTTAGTGGGTCAGGGAGCACTGCAACATTGACAACCATGGACTTTTCTAAAATGCTGTGGGGAGGTCCATGTGTCGAAATAGCTGCAGCAGCGTAAGTGCATTGACTAACACAGGTACTAGTGACGACACTAGCAATCTTAATTTGTGTAGTACCATTGGATTCCTGGACTGGCTGTTTAAAGCCATGCTACCACCTTTCCTTTGGTTCTCATACATATTTTTGGCCTCACCATATTGGATATGCTTTGTAATCTTAATGTCCTGTACTTCCTGCTCTTCTAGAGGTACACTGCAGTCCTGACTCTGGACAGGGTGAGCCCCAGAGCAGTTCACTCCTTCATGGCTGGGCTTACCGCATTTGCCGTAAGTGGCCTCTACCTGACATTCAGAGTTGAATTCGCGCACTGGATTGGAGACATAAGGCATGTTTTCTTTTGTTAAGCGTGCAGTTTTGACATGCTCGAGAAATTTCGTGGCACTGAACATCAGGATAAGGGAGATGGATTTTACAAGATCCCAATCCACACTCTTCATGATGTTTTTCTGTCGACTAAACTTTCTGCAGTCCACTCTTCTTTCAGTTCCTCCTTGGTAATGTCCACCAAATTCCTGCACATCACAACACCTTTATTACAATTTAAGGTGGTGTGCAGCTCAATTTCGATGGAAGATTCCCCAAGGCAATGAGCTTTCTGGGAGTTCTTAACTTGTTGGGATTTAAAGTTTCTACCAACAGAGTCTCAGAACACAATCGCTTAACTGATTTTAAAATGCCAGCAAGACCCTCTAAGCCTTTCTGAATACAGAACGGCGAAACTTTCTCGAATATGCGCTCTTTCACTTGCAATTATTGGCGTGACTATTTGTTGTACAGAACTGAATGTAGTGTGTTTTTTTTTTTCAAATTTAGGGACAGTCCATTTTCAGAGTACCACTTAACATTGGGAAATATTTGCTAACTCTTCAGCTGATTTATCTCTAACTGGATGTATTATTACACAATGTTCAGCAGAAAGTCATTCACATATGTGGAATAGGAGTGGACCCAAAATTGGACTGTGAGGGCTCTGTTTATGATTTTCCCCAGCCACTAAAATTGTCACCCTTCTGATATTTTCTGAGTTATACTGTACCAAGAGAATGCAAAAGGTTGTGATAATCAAGTCAAACTAGTTGTGCGTAAAACCATCAGTTCCATAAAAATATAGTTTTTCTAAGAGTGTGTCATGATCAACACAATCAAATGCCTTGGAAAGAGCACCAAAAACACTAACTGGCGATATAGTATATAGCGCGAGTAAGCTCACTTTAGTTACAAGCAAGTGAGCCCCGAGGGTCCATACTAGGCCCATTACCATATTACTATTTCAATGTTGTGTAAATTACATGCCAGGTAAAGTAACTTCAGATACGATTCTGTATGAAGATGATTCAACAGCAGTAGTCTGCTGTACAAAACACTGAAGAATTAGCACAGAAAACGAAACAAAGTCTTCAAGAACTTGACACTTGGATAGATAATAATACTACGAAACTAAACCTAACAAGGACACATTGTACACTTTAGGACCAAACAAACTGTTGAATATAAACACAGTTAAGTTATGAAAACAGAGAACTGATCACTGTAGGATCTGTTAAGTTTTCGTTTATGGTTACTACAAGAAATTTGTCATGGACTGATGATGATGTGGTTTGCTTACTGAAGCAGTGAAATAGTTTTGTTTATGCAGTGAGGGTTCTAAACAATTTTCATAACAGCTAAGTCAATTACTTTGTGTTTCATGCATATTTTATATCAGTTGTAATATGTGGGATAATTTTTGGGGTGGTTAGAAAGGAAGCCTCCTCCTGGTGTTCAACCTACACAAAAAAGATCAGAGTTATAAGTGGAATAAACAACAGACAATCACACAAACCTTTATTTTGAAGCCTTGACTTATTGACAATTCCTCGTACGTTTATAGGGGAAACACTTCTCTTTGACTATATATGACTGTAGTATCTGTTCCCGAAAGAACAGTTACCGTCGATGACCATGCAGCTTTGCTAGAAATGAAATGATAATTAAATAGACACCCTAGCTGCCAGCAGGCGTTGATACACTTCATTGGGGACATGTTGAAAATGTGTGCCCCGACCAGGACTCTAACCCGGGATCTCCTCCTTTCGAGTCCTGGTCGGGGCACACATTTTCAACATGTCCCCAATGAAGTGTATCAACGCCTGCTGGCAGCTAGGGTGTCTATTTAATTATCATTTCACTTCTCTTTGAGCTAAAAAACCGACATCTTTTTGAAGGAAATTCGTTTACACATGCTTATGAAACAAGGCACAAACAAGATTACACGTTTCCTTGATTAATGCTGACGTTATTTGAAAATACTCCATTCTACATGGCTGTGAAGCTTAGCAATAAAATGCTTTCAAAGTCAAAGGACTGCAAGCTAGAACCTGGAGATGCAAACACTGAAAAATATTTAAAAAGCGAATGTTACCTATAGAACATAATGTAGGAAAAACAGGAAAGCAAAGCAAATCTAATAATCTGTTACTTGTCTTTCTCATTAAAATCATTCATAACGTAGTAGGTTTAAGTATGGACACATAAAAAGAACATAAACTTACATTAAAAGAGAACTTGTTGTTCTGACGTAACTACAAGTGCCAGAATAAAGACGAAGATCGCAAGACCAGAGAAGGTTGCGAAACGACGTCGGCCAATGGTCGATGGTGCGCGGAACAGGACCGCACCACGACAGGAGCGCCCTCAAGCCGAAGTGAACATAAGGGCCGCTCATGGCAGCGCCGGCCACTCACATCGGCTCAGTATACGAACATTAGTGGACAGTATTAGCGGACTATTAGCACAGCCTCGAAGAGAGTTCTACGAGAACAGTTAGTTGTGATCCACAGACTGTGTGACAGACTTGCCTGAACATTGCCTGTATCACAGGACTCTGGATTTAGAACAAGTGTCGCAAGCGATAGGAAACGGGCAATATAAATCAAAGTCAACCCCAGCAACAATTGGGGGGGGGGGGGGGGCAAAAATTGCGCTCAGTATTTGTTTTATTTCGGTAGTACACTTATTTGTTGGAGTGAAGAAGCAAGAATTTAGGTAGTTGTAGTAAAATATTTGGAGTATGTGCGGTCATGATTTTATAATTTTTGTGAATTATTTAATATACATTTCAGTGTGGCAGTTTTAGACAACCCCCGCCCCCCCACCCTCCACCCTCCCCTGTCCTTAGACATCGGAGGGACAACTTTCCTCATTAAAATATTTTTCAGTGCGGCAGAAAGAAATACATTTTCTGACTGCTGGTACCGCTGTATTGTGTTGCCACTGTCGTTTTGAAATAAATCTCCTTTGTTGTTCGAGCAGTTGTACATTACTCGCAGTTCTGATACAATGTCTCGTCAGTATCAGAGGCTTCTCACAGATGAAGAGGTGTCAGCTATAATAAATGAAGCAAGTGAAGGTGACGAAAGTGATTCACAAGAAAATTAAAATGAGTCAGGTTCACGGAGTTCGTCCCCTGATGAACAATATATTACTGTGCCTACAAGCCAAGTACGCAGGTCAGTACAAAATATAGTGAAGGTTTGACTCACGAAGGCTTGACCTCTAGTGTGTCAATCTTTCAAAAAGTTTGTAACGCCCGAAATAATTAAGATTATCTTGGACTATACAAACCAAGAAACTCGTAATAAGAGCTTAAAACTTACAGCCATAGAAGAAATGTACGCCTTCATTGGTATTTTGACACGTATGGGCACAAATAATGACACTAGACTGCTTCTTGAGGACTTATGGGGGAAAGTATTTGGAAAGAATATCTACATAGCTACAATGAGTCGTATTCAATGTGGAGAACTTCCGTCCCTGATTAGGTCTGATGATGAAGTAACAAGAACCGAAAGACGAAAGCAGGATAAGTTTTGCCCCCTTCGAGAAATTTTCGACAAAATGTTTCTGAAATACTACATACCAAGTTAAGATCTAACGATCGATGAAATGCACTCCCTATTTCGAGGAAGACGTCATTTTATGGTCTTTATGAAAGACATGCCTGGGAAGTGCGGCATATTGATTAGGATGTTATCAGATGCACACATCCGATATGTTCTAAAAATGGAGGTCTATGCAGGGAAGGATGAACGACCTGCCGAGGAACAGAGTGCAAAGGCAGTTGTTAGACGCCTAGTAAATCCACTGGCAGGAAATGGAAGAAATATAACAACTTATCGTTACAGCCATGGACCTAGCCGAGGAGCTTTACCATGATGACAAGTTAACTTTGGTGGGAACATTGACGAGTAACACAACACACATACCAGAATAGCAAAAGAAGACGAAGGATGGAGAGCTATTTTCCTCTAAGTTCTTATTCACAGATGCGAAAACAGGTAGCGCATCAGTTACCTTCATTTCATACACCTCCAAACTGAAGCCTTCTAAGAACCTTCTACTTATTTCCACACGACACAATGATAACAGGGTGGATGAGTCGACAGACGGGGGGGGGGGGGGGGGGGCGGGGGGGGATAGATATTTAGATATTGCCAGTCTCAATGACGGAACGATTTTCATGATCAACAACGCAAACTGGAATAAGAGGAAGAATAATGTAAGAAGACCGTATCTGTTAGAATTAGGTCAACAGCTCCTTAGACCAGCTGTGGAAGACAGACTTTTGTAAACCCGTGATATTCTTTGCTCTGTCATCTCTGCAATGTAAAGTGTTCAAGGGAAAATGCAGCCCAGCGTTACTGCAACTGTTTCGTCTGTTGGATTTTATTCAACAGGAAGATGTCACATCTGTCTGAAGAGTAAAAACTCTTAAAAATGAAAGAGACAAGATGACAAGAGTGTCTATAGTTTGTTGCTGGTGTTCCAAGTATGTGTGTTCCACTCATTCTGCAAAAACAATCATATGCAGAGTTTGTGAAATTGACAGTGAGTAGGAAGTAAAAACTCAATTGTAATTTCTGACTTTGATTTTCTGTTTTCTTATTTGTGGTAACAGATTTTCAGGGTATGACAAGCAAATGCAAATTTAAATATGCTTGCAGTGCTTTATATTCAGATATGTTCCGTGATGAAATCGTGTACAATGAACCTGATAAACTCCGAGAACAAATTCTGAAACAGTCCGATCCATCATTTCAGCAAGTAGTGCAAATACTAGATCTGCACGATTCTTGTGCCTTGTTGGCTGTTAAATTTGAGCAGCCAGCTATTTGTCAGGTTGAGTCCCTTGCTTGCGATCGCCCCATTCTGCACCGGCAGCTCACGCTAGCTACGCCCAGTAAACAACGTACCACGCCGTGTAAGCAGCTCTCTAAAAAGGTGGCTACACAGGCTAACAGAATTAAGTCTTGCCTTAGGTGTTGCTCACGGCACAAACGCCAAGACTGCCCCTCCCGACAAGCTCAGTGTTACGCTTGTGGTAGGAAAGGACATGTACAGTCCGTATGTTTGCAACGGAACAAACATAAGAATTCGACCCATTCACAAAAATCTAGTAACAAGGCCCATGTAATTAATGCAGTATATTCGAAGTCTGCAACTAGCATGCGTGCAGTTTCGTCAGTGATACGTCAGTCAAACTTTCTGTGAAACTTCAGGTGGACACGGGTGCCTCTGTCACATTGCTAAATCGCCATACATATGAACTGTTAAGGCTCCCCACACCTGTCTAAAACTAGCACACAACTGACGTCTTACAATGGTATAGACATTCCCTTTCTCGGAACATGTACTTTGCCGGCAATGTAACGCTCGCATACGTGAACAGTGACTTTTACAGTGGTACGCGATTGTGGGAACGAATTTGGTCTTGATTCTTTTGATTTGTTTAAGACTTTATCATTGTCTGCATTCAATGCAAAAGACAGTGTAGCTAGCTTGCTAAAAGAATTCCCAGAACTCTTGTCTGAAGGTTTAGCCAAACGCTACTGATTTGGTCGCACATATTACGCTGAAAGATAATGCTCAACCGAAATTTTGCCAGGCTAGAAGTGTTCCCATTGTATTATGGACAGAGTCGCTGCCGAACTTGCAGACTTGCAACATAATGGAGTTATTGCGCCCGTATCAGCTAGTCAATGGGCAAGTCCACTGGTTTTTCTCCCCACGCCTTAAGGTCGCATTCGCCTCTGTGTTGACTACGTCTACAGTCAACACACAAACTGTCCTTGATACTTTTCCATTGCCACGCCCAGAGGATCTTATGGACAAATCAGGCGCTGGACGCTACTTTTCAAAAATTAATTTGCGCGATGCATATCTTCAAATACAGCTCGACGAAGAATTTCAAGCAGTGTGTGTAGTGAATACTCATTTGGGCTTGTTTAAATATTTGCATTTGCCTTTTGGCACTGCTTCCGCACCTGCCCTTTCTCACTGATATTTGGAACAGCTGACTGCACTAGTACCAAACTGACTGTCGCAGCAAGTCATACACCTGAAGATCTCATTGTAAATTTACATGGTTTGTTTCGTGTGTTATTTGAGACAGTACTAAAATGTAGACTGGACAAGTGTGATCTCTATGACATGACCAACATACTGCAACTCAGATTTAAAAACAGTCAAGGTGTACAGCCTCTCCAGTCGCATTTGTTAGCCATACGCGATTTGCCTGTTCCTTGCAATATCACAGAACTGCAGGTAGTTTTAGGGATGGTGAACCATTATATTCGGTTTATTCCGAATGCTGCACAAATCACCATTGCATCGACTGCGTTCCCTTTGTTTGGACAGATGAGCGCCAAGTAGTTTTTTAAAACTTAAAAGCTTCATTGCTCAGTGAGCGATGCTTAGTTCACTTTGATCCTGACAAACCAGTTGTATTGCAAGTTGACTCTTCCTCTTACGGAATCCGTGCAGTGCTTTCGCACAGAATTGGAAATAAAGATCGGCCTATTGCTTTCGCATCAGAAGTGTTGTCCAAAGCTCAGTGTAACTATTCAGAAATTGAAAAAGAGGCTTTGGCTATGGTGTATGGTGTCAAGAAATTCCACCACTATTTGTACGGTAGAAAATTCTACTTAGTAACGATCACAAGCCTTTCCAGTCATTGTTTCATCCGACGAAACCGGTTCCTGTACGAACTGCACAAATTTTGCAACGATGGGCTTTGTTGATGAATCAATACCAGTACGAGATTGTGTATCATCCGAACATGGTAATGCGGACGCGCTTTCACGTCTTCCAATTGGCCCTGACAGACTTCGACGCTTCTGCTGCATCTTGTTGTCACATCGATGCTCAGGAGTCTGAATTGATTCACTCTTTTCTACTGAACTATAGGAAAATTGCACAGGGCTGCGCGGGGAGCCGCGCGGTCTCTGTCTTGTCACGGACCGGGCGGCTGCCCCTTCGGAGGTTCGAGTCATCCCCCGGGTATGAGTGTGTGCGTTGTCCTTAGCGTAAGTTAGATTACGTAGTGCGTAAGCTTATGGACCGACGGCCTCAGCAGTTTGGTCCCATTAGCCCTTACTACAAATTTCCAAATTGCACAGGCCACGGAAGTCGATTCAGACTTCAACATTCTGCTCAACTACAATTTTGCACGTCGGAATAGCCTCGATAAACAGCAAAGAGTGATTCATATTCATAATGACACGACAGTGGACAATCACGTGTGCTGATCCCTAAAGCTTTGCAAAAAGAAGTGTTGCAGTAACTTCACCGAGGACATTGGGGGATTGTTCGTACGCCGACACTCTACTTGGCAGGGTATGGACGCCCAAACAGATCAGATGACGTCACAGTGTCACGCATGTGCGGAAAATCAGTCCGCTCCACCACAAAAATTCTCTGCTTGGCCTAAGTCGCAATCACCGTGGCAACGTATGCACATAGACTTTGTGCGACCTGTTTGGAGCACTCGCTGGTTGCTTGCGATTGGAAAAGCAAAAGGAAACTTGCTATCTGAATCAATGAACCAGAAAACGTCATGTAGCACAATTCAGGTCTTGTCATCAATTTTTTGCCTCTAAGGTTTACCTAGTCTTCTGGTCCAGACTTAATATGCTAATACATTAGCTCCATACTTAACAATCATATAAAACTGTTCGCTCGACGAAAGATCCGTACCCAAAGACTGGAAAGTTGCACAGGTCACACCAATATTCAAGACAGATAGTAGGAGTAATCCACTAAATTACAGGCCCATATCGTTAACGTCGATATGCACCGGGATTTTAGAACATATATTGTGTTTGAACATTATTAATTACCTCGAAGGAAACGGTCTACTGACACACAGTCAACGTGGGTTTAGAAAACATCGTTCATGTGAAACACAACTAGCTCTTTATTCACATGAAGTGCTGAGTGCTATTGACGAGGGATTTCAGATCGATTTCGTATTCCTGGATTTCCGGAAGGCTTTTAACACTGTAACACACAAGTGGTTCGTAGTGAAATTGCTTGCTTATGGAATAGGCCTATCGTCTCAGTTATGTGACTGGATTTGCGATTTCCTGTCAGAGGGGTCACAGTTCGTAGTAATTGACGGAAAGTCATCGAGTAAAACAGAAGTGATTTCAGGCGTTCCGCATGGTAGTGTTATAGGCCCTTTGCTGTTCCTTATCTATAAAAACGATTTGGGAGACAATCTGAGCTGCCGTCTTCAGTTGTTTGCAGATGACGCTGTCGTTTATCGACTAATAAAGTCATCAGAAGATCAAAACAATCTGAAAAACAATTTAGAAAAAAATATCAGAATGCTACGAAAAGTGGCAGTTGACCCTAAATAACGAGAAGTGTGAAGTCATCCACATGAGTACTAAAAGGAACTCGCTAAACTTCGGTTACACGATAAATCAGTCTAATCGAAAAGCCGTAAATTTAACTAAATACCTAGGTATCACAATTACGAACAACTTAAATTGGAAAGAACATCCAGAAAATGTCGTGGGGAAGGCTAACCAAAGGCTGCGTTTTATTGGCAGGACACTTAGAAAATGCAACAGACCCACTAAGGAGACTGCCTACACTACACTTGTCCATCCTCTTTTAGAATACTGCTGCACGTTGTGGGATTCTTACCAGCTAGGATTGATGGAGTACATGGAAAAAGTTCAAAGAAAGGCAGCAGGTTTTGTATTATCGCGAAACATGGGAGAGTTTTAAGAGAGATTGGCAGGCACACTCAGTTTGAGAAAACAGATGAACAGAAGTCAGATTTTAGCATACAGCCTCCATTTAAACAATGTTTAACAGAAAGTAATCAGAAACTGCCAGTTCATCTTCACCAAAGTAGTTATAATCCCATTAGTATGCAGTATCAGTTATCTTTATTACACCAGAACATTCCGGGACTCAGAAATGAAGTTCATGAACTGCTCATTTGTATCGGTGAAATGAACTCATCTAACCAAATTAACATAATCTGCCTCTCTGAACATCAAGTGACCACTGGTATAGATATGTTAGACATTTGAGGATTAAAGCTAGCTTCCTACCTCTACAGAGTAGATATGGATGGAGGAGGAGTTGCCACATTTATTAAAAACAGCCACAAATTCAAGAACATTGACATCAATAAATTCTGTTTAGAGCAGCATCTGGAAGCATGTGCAACAGAAGTAGAGTTCCATAACAGATCCTATATAATAGTAACTGTTTACTGAGCACCTGCAGGAAATTATAATCTATTCATAAATCATCTAGAAGCTCTTTCGGGTTATTTAACAGGAAGAAACAAAGAAATTTTGATTGCTGGTGAATTTAATACAGATTTTCTAGTTCAATCTTCCAGTAAACATTTACTGCAGTTAGTAATGTTGCCTTTTAATCTAACTCACACTGTAAACATTCCAACTAGGATCACTAAATCCTCAAAGACAGCCATTGATAACATTTTTATAGACAAATCAAATGAACAAAATCATATAATAAAACCTGTAATAAATGGACTATCAGATCTATCCTTGTTTTAGATGTAAATTCTAAGTAGATTATCAAGACTGCTAAATCTGAGTACAGGAGAGTATTGAATCAATCAAAAATTGAGTGTTTTAGGAAACTGCTCGAAGATATGAGCTGGAAAGATGTTTATAGTGCTCATGACATGAATGAAAAATATAACACATTCATGAAAAACCGCTTTCCTCTAAAAGTTACTCTGATTAAACAGAAGTCTATAATAAAACCATGGATCACACCAGGAATAAAGATTTCCTATGAGACAAAAAGGAAAATGTATCTGTCGACCAAGAATAGCTCCTATGCTGATGATTTAGCTAAATACAAGGAATACTGTAAAATATTAAAAAAAAGTAATTCAGACATCTAAACAAATGCACTACGAGAAGAAGATAGCAATGTCAGGGAACAAAATAAAAACAATATGGGATATAGTGAAAGAGGAGACTGGTAGAACCAGAAAGGAACAGGAGCAAATAGCACTAAGGGTAGATGACACATTAGTAAACGATGGGCATAGTGTGGCAAATATATTTAACAAGTACTTTATATCCGTTACTGATAGAATGGAATTGTCAGGATCAGTAAATAATGCCCTTGAATATCTGAAACTAGCCTTTACAAATAGCTTCAGGTACATGAATATGTCACTCGTTTCACCAAAAGAAATAACTTCCATAATAAAATCTTTAAAAACAAAGCATTCTAGTGGTTACGATGAAATATCAACAAAGTTAATTAAGGCATGTTCTTGTGAGTTTAGCACAATTCTAAGTTACTTGTGTAACCAGTCAATTTATAACTGGGACATTTCCTGACTGGCTGAAATATGCAGATGTTAAGCCTCTATTCAAGAAAGGGGATAAAGGATGCCATCAAACTACAGACCAATTTCACTTTTGCCATCATTCTCAAAAATTTCAGAAAAAGTAATGTACAGGCAGCTTCTCAACCATCTGACCACAAATAACATATTATCAAGAACACAGTTTGGATTTCTGAAGGGTTCTGATATCGAAAAGGCTATTTACACCTACAGTGAAAATGTACTTAATTGATTAAATAACAAGTTACAAGCAGCAGGTATTTTCTGTGATTTGTCAAAGGCATTCGATTGTGTAAACCACAACATCCTTTTAAGTAAATTAGAATTCTATGGTGTCACAGCCAGTGCTGCAAAATCATTCAAGTCATACCTAGCTAACAGGAAACAAAGGGTGTCAGTGCAAGGGATTAGTGATTTAAGGCATCTGTCATCATCAGAATGGGAAGAAATTATATGTGGTGTCCCACAAAGATCCATCTTAGGGCCATTGCTTTTTCTTGTGTACATTAATGATGTCTCATCAGTTACACTGCCAGAAGACGGAGTTCATTGTTTGCAGATGACACAAGTATTGCAATAAATAGTATGTAGAGTGTAGTTCTAGAAAGATCTGCTAATGATATTTTCATGGATATTAATAAATGGTTTAAAGCCAACTCACTGACATTAAACTTCTAAAAGACCCACTATATGCAATTCAGAACCTGTAAGAGGTTTACACCCAGCATATGCATAAAGTACGAAGAAGAGCAGATAGAAGAGGTTGACAGTCTTAAATTCCTGGGATTACAACTTGATAATAAATTCAGTTGGGAGGAGCACACCACAGAACTGCAGAAACGCCTTAACCAATTTGTGTTTGCAATTTGAGTGTTAGCAGACATAGGCGACATAAAAGTGAAAAAGCTTGCATACTTTGCCAACTTTCATTCCATAATGTCATATGGTATAATATTTTGGGGTAACTCTTCAAGTCTAACAAATGTTTTAGAGTCCAAAAGCGTGTAATAGGTATTATTTGTGGAGTACACTCACAGATGTCTTGTAGAAACCTCTTCAAAGAACTGGGTATACTAACTACTGCCTCTCAGTATATTTGCTCCTTAATGAAATTTGTCCTAAATAATATGTCTCTTTTTCCAACAAACAGCTCAGCTCAGTTCATACATACAATACCAGGAACAAAAATGATCTGCACAAGGACTTAAAAGCACTTACTTTAGTTCAAAAAGGGATCCACTACTCAGGAACACTCATCTTCAACAATTTGCCAGCAAACATAAAAAAATTTAGTTACAAATAAAGATCAGTTTAAAAGGAGCCTGAAAGACTTACTAGTGGCCAACTCCTCCTACTCCATTGACGAATTTTTAAATAGAAACAAATTATGTATTGTATATGTTCATACTATTAGTATTGTTAATTCAGCTTTTTCTTTAAAAAAGAAACATGTTCCACATCCACGAGGATCTTCTCAACATGGATCTATGGAACGAAAAGCTGATCTAATCTAATATAATCAGAAATGATACAGGATTTGGACTGGAAATCATTAAAAGAAAGGAGTTTTTTGTTGCGACAGAATCTTCTCATGAAATTCCAATCACCAACTTTCTCCTCCGAAAGTGAAAATATTTTGTTGACACCGACCTACATAGGGCGGAATGATCACCACGATAAAATAAGGGAAATCAGAGCTCGTACGGAAAGATATAGGTGTTCATTCCTTCCTTCCGTGTGCTATACGAGATTGGAATAATAGAGAACTGTGAAGATGGTTCGATGAACCCTCTGCCAGGCACTTAAATGTGATTTGTACAGTATCGATGTAGATGTAGATGAAGTACTGGTGTCAGACAACATCCCTCAGCCAACGTCAAATGAATTTGAAACATTCTGTGAATGCAATGCCATACAGCACTTAACTAGTGCACCGTTCCATCCACAGTCAAACGGCGAAGCGAAACGATTTGTCAGAACATTCAAGCAGCAGATGGCCAAACGTCGCTCTGCATACACCAGGGATCAAGCACTGCAACCGTTTCTCGCCTCATATCGTTGGCACCCACGAGATGGACCGTCGCCAGCGGAATTGCTTCACGGCCGCCGCCATCGGACACTGCTCCAGCTGCTCCATCCTCCTCAACATCCGGCGCTGAGGGAAGGTCGCTAGTATCGCTTTGGGCAGCATGATATTGTCTTTCACAGGGTTTTTAGTGGTAGCAGACAATGGGCGCGAGGCGAGATCGTCTACCGAATTGGCGCTTGCATGTATCTTCTTTCAGGTCCCGATGGCTTGCAGTGCCACCATCAAAAACAACTGCACCTCTGTCGTGTACACGATGATCTTTCAGTCTCTCTTCGCCCAGATTCACAGGTCCAGCAGCCAGAGGGTGTTCATCACGACACCGCTGGACGACCCCACGGAGATGAGCCTTCGCCTCCTCTCGTCCTACCGATGGATCTGGACCCTCCCACAACGCAGCAGTCGCCGCCTTCGTCATCTGGTTCGTGGCAGCAGGAGGTTTATGTGTACCATTTTGGTCATTTTCTGGGGGACGTTCCCGCCACAGCGAGTGGACAAGAGCCAACATTTATAAACTATGCATCATGTAAACTATGCATGTAAATATTTAGGTGTATACATATATACTCCTTTCATGGTAGTATGTGCTCTTATTAAATATGTCCGTACACTAGAGAAACAAACATTAAAAATAATTAAAAAGAAAGATTTCTTCCTGTTTCCTAATCCACAGTGGTTTGAATCTAACATGTATTTATCTTTTATGTTGTAATGTCCTTCTGGGAGCATCCATATGCTTTCATTGTATGTATCTTGTTTTAAGGTAAACCCAGGTAGTCATAGAATTATTCGTGATGAGTTACCAATTTCTCAATCAAATGATTGTATGTAACATGTCATGTGACAAAGATTCTGTTCTATTCTATTCCCTCTTGCATTGTGTGGGGCAACCTCCGTGGGCTATCTGGGATCAATGTTCATTCCCTCATTTCCAGCCCAACTGTAGCAGTTGATGTCCTCGTGGACACCGTTGCAATCTCCGAGACAATGGACCGCCGTTTTGCGGAAACTTCGAGCTCTTTCCACGATCACCTAGCCTTCCTCCATCGGAAAAGTGTGGAGGAGGCTCGGGCAACACCCTTCCCTTCTCAGAATTGTGAATGCTACAATGCTGCGTTCACTGTAAGGGGCTAGATCATGCTTCATTTCATCCGGATCTCCTGTCCCACGGCCAGACAATCCTGAGATTCAGATGCTGCAGCACCTTTCTTTTGCAGGGAAGCACTTCTCCTTCGTACATAAACTACATTTGGGCTGTGCTGGCGTAAACTGTCACCAGCACACTGGTCGGCAAAGACGTAGCAAGAAGATCATTGCATCAAATGCGCCTATCAGGAGAGAGGCCAAAGAGAGACTCACGAGCAACGCCCTCTCGACCAGAAGTATACAGATGGCCGCCAATGGCCGGACGGCCTCAGTCCGATAAGTCTCTCAGTTACTAGCTCAGTCACTGTCCTAGTGGGTGTATGTCAGTTCACGTCACCGGCTACAAGAGTGTGCAGTGGCTGGAGTAGTGTTTCTAGCGGATCTTTTACTTCACCAGCAGTGAGGCTAAAGTGGACTATGACGGAAGAGCTTGTACCACAACACACGGACTCTCAAAGTTAAGTAGCTTCCTGTTAATGTCAATTCGTGTATGCAGTTGGGTAATAGAAAGAGGATACTGGCCACCAAATAACATCCTCTCCCTTGATTCCTATATTAAAAGACTATGCAGTGGTGACAAGAATACAAAATGGGCGGATTACATGTTTCGCAATTGCTGGCGTGAAGCCCAATAAGGAAAATTATCTTCCTTCTAGCTACTGCCCAATTTCTCTCACCAGCTGCTGTTGCAAGGTGATTCAATGTACGATTCATGGCCGGCTGGTACGGTGCTTGGAGTCTCACAATCTACTAAGAGCTACACAATGTGGATTTCGTGCATGCTGGCGTGCAGTATACCATCTCGTCACTCTGTCAACCCATGTCACGAATGGTTTCTGAGGAAATACCAGACTCCAGTCATGTTTTTTGATTTGGAGAAAGCCTATTACACATGCTGAAGGACTGGTATCCTCCATACCTGTACTCTCTACACGTGGAGCTTCAGAGGCTGCCTGTCCCATTTCCTTTGGGAATTTTTATAAAATCCGAGTTTCCAAGCTAAGTATGGGTTCGGCCTTGTCAAACACCTTTATCCAGGAGAAATCATTGCCTCAAGACTCCATGCTGAGCGTCTTCCTCTTTGCTATGGCCATTCACCATGTAATGGCCTGTCTCCCAGCAGGCATCACCAGTTTCCTTTATGTTGATAACTTTGCTCGAGGAAACAAGTCCATGGAGAACTGCAGTAGATCATAAAGTCTCCAGCAATGTCTAAACTGTCCTTACTCATGGAGCATAGTTAATGGCTTCCACTTTTCCACTGACAAAACCATTTGTATGAATCTCTGGTGACACAAGGGGTCTCTTCTATCACTTTACATCGTGGATCTGTTAGTCTTACATTCAATCAACATTAAAATACCTGGCGCTCGTGCTTCATAGAAAACTTTCTTGGTCCTACCATATGTCTTACCTGGCAGCACAATGTATCTTGTCTCTCAATGACCTACAGGTCCTAAGCGTTATTTCATGGGGAACAGATTGGCCCACCCTCCTGCGCTCATACCGAACCATTGTGCATTGAAAACTAGACTATGGGTCTTCTACTTGTTCATCTGCATGCCCGTCCATCTTGTGCCATCTTAACACAATCCACCATCATGGAGTACGTTTGGCCACTGGTGCCTTTTACACTACCCCAGTTGAATGTCGCTCTGCACAAGCTGCCGAACTACTACTGTTCGTACCAGCATGAAATCATTGTTAGTGGATATGCATGCCATTTGTCTTCCATGCTCAGCCACCCATCCTATGTCCCCTTTTTCAATGACTCCGTTGACCGCCAGTGCGGCATGTGCCCTTCTTCTCTGTTACCTCTCTGAGTTCTGCTTTCTGGCTACTGCTCCAGAAGATTAACTTCACAGTACCTGTCACATTCCTAATGGATGTGACCCCTTCACTGTCCTGGCTTCATGTAGTGACCCATTTTCATCTTTAAATCTTTAACTTCATTCGCTTCCCAAGGACACTGCTCTGGATTTGATCTGTCACTAACTTTCTTGACCTTAGCAAGTAACTTAGCCCACAGCAATTTTTGTGTACACAGATGCCTCTAAGACCAACCGTGGTGTTGGATGTGTCTTCATCATGGGCACCGACTATTTTCAGTATCAGCTTCCGGAACAAAAGGTTCAAATGGCTCCGAGCAGTATGGGACTTAACTGCTGAGGTCATCAGTCCCCTAGAACTACTTAAACCTAACTAACCAAAGGACATCATACACATCCATGCCCAAGGCAGTGTTCGAACCTGCGACTGTAGCAGTCACGCGGTTCCAGACTGAAGCGCCTAGAACGGCACGGCCACACCAGCCGGCTTCTTCCGGAACACTGCTAGATTTTTACAGTGGAGGTCTTCACCCTCTATCAGACCACCCAATACATGTGGCAACATGGGCTTTAATTGTGTTATATGCTCCAAATCTCTCATTGTCCTCCAGAGCCTCTGTGTGTTGTACACAGTCCATTCCATAGTGCAATAGGTCCAAGAAAGCTTCAACTTGCTCGCTGTTGAGGAAGCAGCTGTGATGCTCATGAAGGTTCGTTGTCACGTCGCTCTCACAGGAAATAAGACGGCTGCCGAGCCTGCAGTCCTCCTACTACCTCAGTCTGCTAGCCCTTTTAGTCCTTCAGATGGTCTCTGTGTTGCCATCTGTCAGCAGATAGTATCTCTTTGGCTTCACCACCAGTCTTCTCCTCACAGGAATAAGCTCTGAGAAATAAAACCTCTCTCAACGACTTGGCCAACCTCCACTTGGACCTCTTGTTAAGAGGAGACCATTTTAGATAGGCTGCAAATTGGGCGTTGTCACTTTAGCTATTGCCATTTTTGGCGATTCCCTGACATTTTTAGCCATCGCCATTTCTGCCAACCTCACGAGTTTGCACTCATCGTCAGCAACTGATGGTTTGCCATTTCCTGTCCCAGTGCCCTTTGTAAAACCAATTACATTCCAGGGTATGTCGCAGTTATCATACATTTACGGAACATTGCACAGGCCGTCAACTGTGTTTCACTTTTTATCCACTGAAGCAATATAGTGAAGGACATGTAATCTTTGGTTAGGGATCTCTGCTGTCTCTACAACATATTTTGTGGGCCCTTCTCATTTTCTTCCATCGATTGCACTCAGAAATACCCTCTCTTTGCACCCTTATTTTTTTGCATTGGTACTATGCCCAAAACCTAGCATGGTAGCCTTTCTGTTCTGGGCGGGGTTCCAGAAATGGCTTAGTGCCCAGGTAACCATTACTGTTGCTGTTGCTGTGACTGTGGGACACCCAGGGCAAGAGCCCCAGCTGAATGCAGGCATTACTATGGAAAAAGACTACCACATGAAGTGACTCAAACCTCTTTCCACTAGTGGTCGTATGGCCCCAGTAGTCTCTTATGAAGCTAAGACCTAATATGACACAGAGTGGTATCACCCTAAAAGGTTCCCTTCCCTGGTTACAGCATGGGAGGAACATAGGGCTCAGAAACAAGGCAAGAAGTACTCCTCCCCTTAATACATGGTTTGTTCTAGGAGAGGTGGGGATTCATTTTTCACTACAAAGTTTTTGTTATACTTTCAACATCTCAAGGACAGGTTTGGGGCAGTGGCGGTGATTTCAAAAATTAGAAGTGGCTCCATTCAGTTTAAAACTGCCCCACCTGCCTGTGACAAGCTAGGAGATTTTCCTGTCACTATAATCGTGCATTAACCACTGAATATGCTACAGGATTTCCACCTAGATCTCCTTTTATGTACTGTTGTTAGAGCTGTTTGCTAATTAGGAGTAATGACATGTGCATTTTGTCCATGGTGTCCAGTGGGTAGCAAAAGAGAACACAGTGGATACTGGAGCCTTCAGCTTTACCACCTTCATCTTCTAAATCAACGAGAAATCATCTACGGTAGTCTATCGCTGTGATATGAAGCCATATATCCCTACACCCTTGTGGTGCTGCAAGTGAAGGTGATTTAGACACATATCTTTACATTGCAGCACCAGTCTTGTCTGAAGGGATTGTGGTTGTTTGTTTGTGCCCCTCTCCACCAATCTCTGTCAACTGTGGGGAGCACCATTCCTCCTGTACCATTTTCAAGTGTAAAAAGAAAACCCAGGAATACACATCCTCACAAATCGAGAGACCAAAAAGAAACACAATCTCTTACACCGTACATGTGTGAAATGGACAAATTCTACTACTATGATGTCATCCTCTCCGGTGACTGTGCCGTCATCCACCCTGTGGCCTACTGGGCCACCGGACTACACCTATTCCCATGGTGGAGAAGGGTCTTTCTCCTACTGCTCCCTCCATACCCTCTTTGACAATGTTGACTTGCTATTCACTAGGAATGTCAGTCCCCAACTGCCAACCAGAGAAGCATTGCCCTCCTCCTCCTCCTCCTCCTCCTCCTCCTCCCCACCAGGAAGGGGTCCCTTGTACACTGCATTCCCAGGACTCTGCTGACCTACAATTGGATGACATCCAGTGGCTAAAGCCACCACAGGTTGCAGGTCGTAGGAAAGCCACCACAGGTTGCAGGTCGTAGGAAAGCCACCACAGGTTGCAGGTCATAGGATGTCGTGTTCCTCCTGCCTCAGAATCTTGAGCGGACAAACCCAAATCTAAATTATCTACGGAAAACATGTCATCCAAGAGAGAGAGAGAGAGAGAGAGAGAGAGAGAGAGAGAGAGAGAGAGAGAGAGAGAGAGAGTGTCTGATGACTCCTATGCTGCCAAACCCCACATGTTCTGCCTCTGTACTGAGGTAGTGTTCCTGATGACCACTATGAACCAACATCTAAATGCTCAATGACTTATAAATGGATGCCCAATGTCATGTACTTGCCATTTTCAACCATATCTGGAGTGAGGTGGTGTTCCTGTCACAGTGGTGAGAAAGTATGATTGTCACAGTACTGGAACTGATAAACACCCCCTTGAAAACAACAGCTATTGTGTAATTAGCCTCGCTTAATATCTATGCAAATTCCTGGAACATATGGTGAGCAGACAGGTGTGTTTGTACCTTGAGTCCTGGAGCCTTTTGGCTCTGTCCGAAGGTGGTTTTCACAAAGGTCATTCTACTGCTGAAACTTTGGACCGCCTGGAGTCTGCCACTTGGTCAGCTTCTTCTGGTGTTAACATCTTGCAGCTGTTGTCTGACTTGCATAGGGCCCAACACACCACACAACATCACCACATCCTGGGTACCCTCAATGAGTGGAGTCTCTGGTGCCAATTCCCAATTTATGTCCAGAACATCTTGTCTTGCCATACTTTCTAGGTTAAAGTTGGTGCTTCCCACAGTACTCCCCACATACAAGAAAAAGAGGTCCACAGGGCTCTGTAATGAGTGTGCTCCATTTTGTAGCAAATATCAGTGGTCTAGCTGCAGCTGTGGGGTCTACATTGTAATCCTCCCTGTATGCTGACAAATTTGCATCTACTATGGCTCCTCAACTGTGGGTACCATAGGAAATGTGCAGTCCTGGGCTCTCACCCATTGCTTCCAGTTTTACACTTGCAATACATGTCAGGCCCTTCTGTCACTATCACACTATCATATTGTCTATCCATAACCAGAACTCTACCTCGAGGACCAAACACTCAATTTGGTGGTGACTTATTGCCTTTTACGACTGGTCTTTGATGATCAGCTGATGTGGCTATCCCATCTTTGCCAACTTAAGCAAACTTTCTGGTCACACCATCAAGCTGTGTTCACACTGTGCACTGGGCCTGGTTGAAATGTACCAGATGAGCCCCACCTAGCTGGCTCAGGCAGCCATCCTTGACGTTCACACTTTGTGCTGGACCATGAGGACAAAGGAGTGGAAAAATCCACATCCTGAAAAAGCTCTTGGTGATGTATAAAATTATGGCACATCATTCAATGAACTTTTAATTACCATAAATGATTAACTTCATTGTAAAAAAGTGTACTTTTCATTAAATTTTTTTTATTTCATAATGTAAATTGGCCACTTAAAAAAAATGCAATTAATCAAATTATTCTACACATGGTAGTGTAGCAGCTTCACTTCTTAAAAAACATTTACTTCTCATGATTCATAACAGTCATTATGAAATGACACTATTTGTCAACAACATGCAGTTGATTTACAAATAGTGTAATAAGGGTGTTTGATAATGGGTAACTTACTCTTAGATACATTTTAGACCATACATTATTGCAACAGAAATATAGCTGGAAGTTCAAATAAATGTTCCAGATGGTACTGACACATATCTGTCTCCATTTAAAAACAGAAGAACAAATTAATTTAAGATGAGAGTGTGCTGTGGATAGACTGCAGTAAAAACTTGCAACATTATGTTTCATTCCTTTCTAGTTGGAGATGAGAACCAGCGGATGCTGAAGAACTTAATTACATTTATAGATGTTTCTATGTCTAAGTTTGGCTAATACACAAGATGTTCACTTTCCCAGAACTACAAAAGTGTGGAACTATGTTTTTGACACTTTCATAGTGTTAACAATAATATGTTTTAGATCAACCCTATCTCCAAGTAAATGCCCATCAAATAACTTTGGATAGTGCCTTACAGATAGTATTTGTTTTTGGAAATTAATGTGATGAAACCAATGCTATGGGGAACTATCTCAAATGGCATTTTTCTGGCTCATTTAATGACAAAATTAGTAAGCCCTATTTCCCTCTAAACTGTTTCCATTCTGTTTTTTTCTAATTTAACTGGAAGAAAAGTGTGTGGATTCAGCCTAGCCTGAAACCCTGCAGGACAGGTAAATAAATTACTACCGACTGGTGTGTCACTATTTCTGCTCCCACGCAGCTTTTGTCAGTCAGTAATACCACACGCCCCAATGGTGTGCATCCCACCATCATATCCCCTCAATAATATAGTTTTAGAGTAGACCCTATGGTTTTCTGCCGCCTGTTCCCAGACATTCTTCACGCATTTACACACTCAGGTTTTGCATACATTAATGGCTTAATGGCAAACTGACAAACCAGTTTTGGCTGCATACAATCACAATACAGTGAACTTCACTCCCTGACAGTTAGATGCAGTATATTCACTGCAGGATTGTTGGCCGTTGCTTGATCTCTCAGCCACTTTCGTTCTCACAGTCGCAAGCCATTCTTAATTGGGAGTGGCTCCTTGATTAATCTACAGGCTGGTGACCAGTGCTATCTGATATCTCCGACACCCATTAGTTGTGACTATACAGAATGTCAGGCCTGCTCAAGGGTCTCACGGTGGACCACATCCTACTAGGTTGCCCAATTTGGCACCTTAAAATGAAGCCTTACACTTGCTGACACACTACCTACCTCTGGTGCTATCAGACAACACCAAAGTGGCTGATTTGGTTTTGCTTTGTATCTGTGAAAGTGGTTTTTATTCCTCTCTGTGTCTTAGTGCACAACAGCCTTGTCGGTCACTTGTGAATTTGGAGGTGTGAGTGCTGCAGCCTGCTCCAACCCGAGGGTCCCACAGCTATCCTTTCTCAGAGGTCCACCCTGGCTCCTGCCCTTCCCACCCCTAAAATTCTTCTTATTCTGGGACACCTATCAATGGTTGACAAAATCCCAGGAAAGAGAACAATTATGATGAATCTATCTTGTCTGTGTAGCTAGTTTTCTTGTGGTAATGGAGGATGTGGAAGCAACTGTGAGATGCAGAGAATGTCTCCAGTCAGATACTGTGTCCCATGATCTCCAGCTGCTTTCTGGGCAGATTAACCCTCCTACCTTCCTCTCTCTCACTTCTACTTGCTTCTATGTCTTTGCTTCCTTTGTTCTTGGGTACAGTCAAGTCCATTGGTATTTTTCTTTTGTGTCCTTCCTATCTGGGCTATTCACAGTCTGATACACAAAAGAATGAGGGACCAACAACCAATGATCCCTTTAACCCCATCAATCAAAATCGATCCATCCATCCATCCTCCTCACTTTGAACAAAGCTGTACATACATTCAGTCAGACCTTGATACAGTTTCAAACTTTACTTGGTTCTATATAACGCCATTATCTATGTAAAGTCTGAAGCTAGTATTAATACTGTCTGCAAGATCATCAATATACAACATGAACAGTGAAGGTCCAACACACTTCTCTGGGGTACACCCCAACTTGCTTCTATACATGTTGGTGACACTGCATCTGAGATAACATGCTGCATCCTCCCTACTAAGATATTCTCAGTCCATATCAGTGTGACAATCACTAAAATTGTGATTAAGATGAAAGCACATTCAAATTACTCACTAGGTACACAAGACATTTTAAGGCACAGGGATAAGAATCACAGTTGTGAAATATTCTCTACAGCATGTGCTGAGTGGTACTGTCACCTACATCTCGTCTTCACTCTTCTCCACTTCAATGAGCTTCCTACTATGTTAACTCCTGGCCCCCTCACATTTCCATATCTATTTGATGTTTGCCAAATTCTTTTTTATTTCCTTATTAAAATTATTGATCTCCATTTGACAATTCTACCCTGCCTTTTCTGTGACAACTCTTGCTCATACTCTATATATTTGTGAGATGCTCTTCTGTGATGGAATTCCTACAGGGAATGTTTTGCACAGTTTATACCAATAACACTTCATTAGTCAGACACATTACACTTCTCAATTTCTTATTAATTAATTAGACTCTTCAAATGGGTTTTTGAGTCGCTGAAATATAAAATATCTGAATTTGCTGCCTTTTGTCTCTTCTGGAGCAACTGACAAGAGATGACAATCTGAAATCCTGTAGGTCTACCTGTTGTGACTACAGCATAATAGTTGTCAGTGTGTGCTGCTGCCCCCCTCCCCAACAGGCAAACTGAGTGTCCTACTAACAATTCAGGTTCGTAAAATTAAAATAATCAATACTACTATGCTCTTACTTATGTCTGGTGTACTTCTAAGACAAGCAAATTAATTTCTGATGTCACTGTACAAATATAGGTGTACCACATAATAAAAACAAAAACAAATGTTACCAACCATGAAAATGGGCCTTACTTTGGGCGTTTTGCTACACTTTCTGCCTCCTAAGACACATTTTCTTTCATCTAGCACCTGTGCACCTTTCCTTTCTTCCTACTGTCCCTTTCCTCCCAACAAATATGCTCTTTTGATGTATATTAAAACTAGTGATTTAAATTTAAAACATAAATGTGTAATCCATCAGCATATTACGGGTGCACTATTTTATTTTGTAGAATTTGTTACACATATAAAATAATTTATGGATTTTAGTTATAGAGCAACTGAACTCATAATTAAGTAAAACACTAGTGAACAGCAGCACTTTACAGAATTTCTTTGTCATATAGCAATCACAGAACACTTCCTAGATGAGGATCTAGTGAGACAGGCGGGGCTCAAGCATAGTACCAGGGGCCGGGTTTTGTTTCCTTGCCTGCAGCACTGGAAAAGTAATGAGTCTCTCTCTTTTACGTCTCTTTGTTGTTTGTAAGCAGTTTTATGATACGTATCTTGACCAAAATGACCCTTCCAGTTCAAGTGACCTAGGAATTAATTTTTAACTCTGAACTGAGTGTATGCCAATATGAAGGTTGCTAGCAGATTAAAATTGCATGTTATACTGGGGGTTAAACATAGAAATTTTGCATTTTGTGGACAAAATGAGCTATGGGAGAACAACTCAGAAGCTTTCTTCAGTTTCATTTCTGCCAGTACACAAAACCAGTCATAGTGTTAAATAAAAAGAGCTTTAAATAGTATTCCATCTGTTTCTGATAATATTTTAAACATTTAGCCATATCTGCCCTAACAGACAAAGTAATTTCTGTAGCAGGAGAAGGAGAGAAGCTAATAAATTGTGCAAGAAGAAACGCTGCTGTCCAAAAGAAAGTGAGTAGCAATACAAAAGATTAAGTGACCTAGAATTTATCACATGCTTTAACTGTAAATACCATTTACTTCGCTTTCTTGCTACTTCAAAATGACTTAGTTCCATTTTTAGTCATGTAAAGTCCACAGAATCTTTGCACGATCCATAACCCAATTTGAAATATTTCTGAAAGAATTTGCAGAAAACCGCTCTCATACCATTGTCCCTGTTGGAAAAGATACTACAAGCCCCTACCGATTCATCTTGAAAGAAGCATTCTGAGAGCTTTTCTCACACTTCTCTCTTTTGTTAGATTAAATAGAAAGCCACGATCATCCCATTCGATCCACACATCTATGTGAAATATTTATGAAAGAGGCTGCAGAAAGCTTATCTCACACTGCAGTCTACATTTACAGTGACTACAAATATAAACTCATCACATTCGATCTATTAACCAATGTGAAATATTTCTGAAAGAAGCTACAGAAAGCTCCACTCACACTGGTCTCTGTCCACACAGTGACTAGAAATACATCATCACATCCAATCCATTACCCGATGTGAAATGTATATTAAAGAAGCTGCAGAGAGCTCCTCTCACACTGCTCTCTATATTTACAGTGACAAGAAATACAAAGTCATCACATTCGATCCATCACCCCATGAGAAATATTTCTGAAAGAAGCTGCAGAAAGCTACTCTCACAATGCTATCTGGACACACAATGACTAGAAATACGAAGTCATCACATTCGATCCATCACCCCATGAGAAATATTTCTGAAAGAAGCTGCAGAAAGCTACTCTCACAATGCTATCTGGACACACAATGACTAGAAATACAAAGTCATCACATTCGATCCATTACCCTGAGTGAAATTTTTCTGAAAGAAGCTGCAGAAAGCTCCTCTCACACTGCTGTCTGGACACACAATGACTAGAAATACAAAGTCATCACATTCGATCCATTACCCTAGGTGAAATTTTTCTGAAAGAAGCTGCAGAAGGCTTTTCTCACACTGCTACCTGGGCACACAATGACTAGAAATACAAAGTCATCACATTCGATCCATTACCCTAGGAGAAATTTTTCTGTAAGAAGCTGCAGGAAGCTTTTCTCACACTGCTACCTGGGCACACAATGACTAGAAATACAAAGTCATCACTTTCGATCCATTACCATATGTGAAATATATGTGAGAGAAGCTGCAGAAAGCTCCTCTCACACTGCTATCTGGATGCACAGTGACTAGAAATACAAAGTCATCACTTTCGATCCATTACCATACGTGAAATTTTTCTGAAAGAAGCTGCAGCAAGCTCCTCTCACACTGCTATCTGGATGCACAGTGACTAAACGTACTAAGTCATCACATTTGATCCCTTACCCTATGTGAAATATTTCTGAATGAAGCAGCACAAAGCTCTTCTCCCAATGCTTCCCTTGGTTACAGTTACATGAAATACAGAGTCATCTCATTCGATACATTACCCTATGTGAAATATATAGGAAAGAAGATGCAGAAAGCTCCTCTCACACTGCTATCTGGACACACAATGACTAGAAATACAAAGTCATCACTTTCGATCCATTACCATACGTGAAATTTTTCTGAAAGAAGCTGCAGCAAGCTCCTCTCACACTGCTATCTGGATGCACAGTGACTAAACGTACTAAGTCATCACATTTGATCCCTTACCCAATGAGAAATATTTCTGAAAGGAGCTGCAGAAAGCTCCTTTCACACTGCTATCTGTACGCACAGTGGCTGGAATACCAAAGTCATCATATCAATTGATTACCCTATGTAAAATATATCTCAATGAATCAGCAGAAAGCTCCTTTCACACTGCTATCTGGATGCACAGTGACTAAAAATACAAAGTCATCACTTTCGATCCATTACCATATGTGAAATATTTCTGAAAGAAGCTGCAGAAAGCTCCTCGCACACTGCTATCTCAACACACAGTGCCTAGAAATACAAAGTCATCACATTCGATCCATTACCCTATGTGAAATTTTTTCTGAAAGAACCTGCAGAAAGCATCTCTCACACTGCTATCTGGACACACAATGACTAGAAATACAAAGTCATCACTTTTGATCCATTACCATATGTGAAATATTTCTGAAAGAAGCTGCAGAAAGCTCCTCTCACACTGCTATCTGGACGCACAGTGACTAGAAATACAAAGTCATCACTTTCAATCAATTACCCTATGTGAAATACATGTGAAACAAGCTGAAGAAAGCTCCTCTCACACTGCTATCGATGTTTAGAGTGACAAGAAATACAAAGTCATCACTTTCGATCCATTACCATATGTGAAATTTTTCTGAAAGAAGCTGCAGGAAGCATGCTCCTCTCACACTGCTGTCTGGACGCACAGTGACTAGAAATACAAAGTCTTCACATTCGATCCATTACCCTATGAGAAATCTTCCTGAAAGAAGCTGCAGAAAGCTTTTCTTACACTGCCAGCTGGACACACAATGACTAGAAAAACAAAGTCATCACATTCTATCCATTGCCCTATAAGAATTTTTCTGAAAGAAACTGCAGAAAGCTTCTCTCACACTGCTATCTGGACGCACAGTGACTAGAAATACAAAGTCATCACATTAGATCCATTACACTATATGAAATTTTTCTGAAAGAAGCTGCAGGAAGCTCCTCTCACACTGCTATCTGGACGCACAGTGACTAAAAATACAAAGTCATCACTTTCGATGCATTACCCTATGTGAAATTTTTCTGAAAGAAGCTGCAGAAAGCTTTTCTGACACTGCTATCATGACACACAATGACTAGAAATACAAAGACATCACATTCAATCCATTACCACATGTGAAATTTTTCTGAAAGAAGCTGCAGAAAGCTCCTCTCACACTGCTATCTGGACGCACAGTGACTAAAAATACAAAGTCGTCTCATTCGATTCATTACCCTATGTGAAATATGTGAAAGAAGCTGCAGAAAGCTCCTCTCACACTACTATTTTTTTTTAGGGTGACAAGAAATACAAAGTCATCATTTTCGATTCATTTCCCTATGAGAAATACTTCTGAATGTAGCTGCAGAAAGCTCCTCTCACACTTCTATCTGGATGCACAGTGACTAGAAATACAAAGTCATCACATTAGATCCATTACACTATGTGAAATTTTTCTGAAAGAAGCTGCAGGAAGCTCCTCTCACACTGCTGTCTGGACGCACAGTGACTACAAATACAAAGTCATCACTTTCGATCCATTACCCGATGTGAAATTTTTCTGAAAGAAGCTGCAGAAAGCTATTCTCACACGGCCACTGTACGCACAATGACTAGAAATACAAAGTCATCACATTCGATCCATTACCCTATGTGAAATTTTTCTGAAAGAAGCTGCAGAAAGCTCCTCTAACACTGCTATCTGGACACACAGTGACTACAAATATAAAGTCATCACAATCGATACATTACACTTTGTGAAACATTCTGGAAGAAGCTGCAGAAAGCTTCTCTCACTCTCCTATCTGGACAAACAATGACTAGAAATACAAAGTCATCAATATCGATCCATTACCCTATGAGAAATATTTCTGGAAGAAGCTGCAGAAAGATCCACTCACATGGCCTCAGTACGCACAGTGGCTGGAAATGCAAAGTCATCACATTCGATCCATTACCGGTTGTGAAATATTTCTGAAAGAAGCTGCAGAAAGGTCCTCTCACACGGACTCTGTACGCACAGTGGCTGGAAATACAAAGTCATCACATTCGATCCACTACCCTCTGAGAAATATTTCTGAAAGAAGCTGCAGAAAGCTGCTCTCACACGGACTCTGTACGCACAGCGGCTGGAAATACAAAGTCATCACTTTCGATCCATTACCCCATGTTAAATTTTTCTGAAGGAAGCTGCAGAAAGCTCCTCTCACACTGCTATCTGGACACACAATGACAACAAATACAAAGTCATCAGTTTCGATCCAATACCCTATGAGAAATATTTCTGGTAATAGCTGCAGAAAGCTCCTCTCACACGGTCTCTGTACGCACAGTGGCTGGAAATCCAAAGTCATCACATTCGATCCATTACCGTATGTGAAATATTTCTGAAAGGAGCTGCAGAAAGCTCCTCTCACACTGCTATCTATGTTTACCTTGACTAGAAATACGAAGTCATCACATTTGATCCATTACCATATGTGAAATATTTCTTAAAGAAGCTGCAGAAAGCTCCTCTCACACTGCTATCTGCACACACAATGACTAGAAATACAAAGTCATCACATTCGATCGATTACCGGATGTGAAATATTTCTGAAAGAAGCTGCAGAAAGCTCCTCTCACACAGCCTCTGTACGCACAGTGGCTGCAAATACAAAGTCATCACTTTAGATCCATTACCCCATGTTAAATTTTTCTGAAGGAAGCTGCAGAAAGCTCCTCTCACTCTGCTATCTAGACACACAATGGCTAGAAATACAAAGTCATCACTTTCGATCCATTACCATATGTGAAATATTTCTGAAAGAAGCTGCAGAAAGCTCCTCTGACACTGCTATCTGTACGCACATTGAATACAAATACAAAGTCATCTGATCCATTACCCTATCTGAAATTTTTCTGAAAGAAGCTGCAGGAAGCTCCTCTCACACTGCTGTCTGGACGCAGAGTGACTATAAATACAAAGTCAGGACTTTCGATCCATTACCATATGTGAAATATTTCTGAAAGAAGCTGCAGAAAGCTCCTCTCACACTGCTATCTGGACACACAGTGACTAGAAATACAAAGTCATCACACTCGATCCATTACCATATGTGAAGTAATTCTGAAAGAAGCTGCAGAAAGCTCCTCTCACACTGCTATCTGGACGCACAGTGACAAGAAATACAAAGTCATCACATAAGTCCTTTACCCAATGTGAAATGTTTCTGAATAAAGCAGCAGAAATCTCCTCTCCCAATGCTTCCTTTGGTTACAGTGACATGAAATACATAGTCATCTCATTCGATTCAATTACCCTATGTGAAATATACGTGAAAGAAGCTGCAGAAACCTCCTCTCACACTGCTATCTGGACACACAGTGACTAGAAATACAAAGTCATCACTTTCGATCCATTACCATATGTGAAGTAATTCAGAAAGAAACTGCAGAAACCTCCTCTCACACTGCTATCTGGACACACAGTGACTAGAAATACAAAGTCATCACATTTGATCCATTACCCTAATTGATATTTTTCTGAATGAAGCTGCAGAAAGCTTCTCTCACACTGCTACCTGGACACACAATGAGTAGAAATGCAACGTCATCACTTTCAATCGATTACCATATGTGAAATATTTCTGAAAGAAGCTGCAGAAAGCTACTCTCACACTTCTATCTGGACGCACAGTGACTAGAAATACAAAGTCATCACTCTCGATCCATTACCCTATGTGAAATATATGTGAAAGAAGCTGTAGAAAGCTCCTCTCACACTGTTACCTATGTTTAGAGTGACAAGAAATACAAAGTCATGACTTTCGATCCATTACCCTTTCAGAAATATTTCTGAAAGAAGCTGCAGAAAGCTCCTCTCACACTGCTATCTGGACGCACAGTGACTACAAATACAAAGTCATAACATTCAATCCATTACTCTATGTAAAATTTTTCTGAAAGAAGCTGCAGAAAGCTTTTCCCTTACTGCAATCTGGACACACAATGACTAGAAATACAATGTCATCACTTTCGATCCATTACCCTATGTGAAATACATGTGAAACAAGCTGCAGAAAGCTCCTCTCACACTGCTATCGATGTTTAGAGTGGCAAGAAATACAAAGTCATCACTTTCGATCCATTACCATATGTGAAATATTTCTGAAAGAAGCTACAGGAAGCTCCTCTCACACTGCTGTCTGGACGCACAGTGACTAGAAATACGAAGTCATCACTTTCGATCAATTACCCTAAGTGAAATATATGTGAAAGAAGCCACAGAAAGCTCCTCTCACACTGCTATCTGGACGCAAGTGTGTCTGCAAATACAAAGTCTTCACATGCGGTCCATTACCCTATGAGAAATATTTCTGAAAGAAGCTGCAGAAAGCACCTCTCACACTGCTATCTATGATTAGATTGACATGAAATACAAAGTCATCTCTTTCGATCCATTACCATATGTAAAATAATTCTGAAAGAAGCTGCAGAAAGCTCCTCTCACACTGCTACCTATGTTTAGAGTGACAAGAAATACAAAGTCATCACATTCGATCCATTACCGTATGTGAAATATATGTGAAAAAAGCTGCAGAAAGCTCATCTCACACTTCTATCTATGTTTAGAGTGACAAGAAATACAAAGTCATCACTTTCGATCCATTACCCTATGAGAAATATTTCTGAAAGAAGCTGCAGAAAGCTCCTCTCACACTGCTATCTGGACACACAGTGACTAGAAATACAAAGTCATCACACTCGATCCATTACCATATGTGAAGTAATTCTGAAAGAAGCTGCAGAAAACTCCTCTCACACTGCTATCTGGACGCACAGTGACAAGAAATACAAAGTCATCACATACGTCCTTTACCCAATGTGAAATGTTTCTGAATAAAGCAGCAGAAATCTCCTCTCCCAATGCTTCCTTTGGTTACAGTGACGTGAAATACATAGTCATCTCATTCGATTCAATTACCCTATGTGAAATATATGTGAAAGAAGCTGCAGAAAGCTCCTCTCACACTGCTATTTGGACACACAGTGACTAGAAATACAAAGTCATCACTTTCGATCCATTACCATATGTGAAGTAATTCAGAAAGAAACTGCAGAAACCTCCTCTCACACTGCTATCAGGACACACAGTGACTAGAAATACAAAGTCATCACATTCGATCCATTACCCTAATTGAAATTTTTCTGAACGAAGCTGCAGAAAGCTTCTCTCACACTGCTACCTGGACACACAATGAATAGAAATACAACGTCATCACTTTCGATCGATTACCATATGTGAAATATTTCTGAAAGAAGCTGCAGGAAGCTCCTCTCGCACTGCTGTCTGGACGCACAGTGACTAGAAATACGAAGTCATCACTTTCGATCAATTACCCTAAGTGAAATATATGTGAAAGAAGCCACAGAAAGCTCCTCTCACACTGCTATCTATGTTTAGAGTGACATGAAATACAGAGTCATCACTTACGAACCATTACCCTATGTGAAATTTTGCTGAAAGAAGCTGGAGGAAGCTCCTCTCACACTGCTGTCTGGACGCACAGTGACTAGAAATACAAAGTCATCACTTTCGATGCATTACCCTATGTGATATTTTTCTGAAAGAAGCTGCAGAAAGCTTTTCTGACACTGCTATCATGACACACAATGACTAGAAATACAAAGACATCACTTTCCATCCATTACCCTGTGTGAAGTATATATGAAAGAAGCTGCAGAAAGCTCCTCTCACACTGCTATCTGTACGCACAGTGAACATAAAGACAAATTCATCTAATTCGATCCATTACCCTATGTGAAATTTTTCTGAAAGAAGCCGCAGGAAGCTCCTCCCACACTGCTGTCTGGACGCACAATGAATAGAAATACAAAGTCATCAGTTTCGATCCATTACCCTACGAGAAATAATTCTGAAAGAAGCTGCAGAAAGCTCCTCTCACACTGGTATCTATGTTTAGAGTGACAAGAAATACAAAGTCATAACTTTCGATCCATTACATTATGTGAAATATAAGTGAAGAAGCTGCAGAAAACTCCTCTCACACCGCTATCTGGAAGCACAGTGACTAAAAATACAAAGTCATCATTTTCGATGCATTACCCTATGTGAAATTTTTCTGAAAGAAGCTGCAGAAAGCTTTTCTCACACTGCTATCATGACACACAATGACTATAAATACAAAGTCATCACATTCTATCCATTGCCCTATGTGAAATTTTTCTGAAAGAAGCTGCAGAAAGCTTTTCTCACACTGCTATCATGACACACAATGACTATAAATACAAAGTCATCACATTCTATCCATTGCCCTATGTGAAATTTTTCTGAAAGAAGCTGCAGAAAGCTTCTCTCACACTGCTATCTGGACACAAAAAGTCTAGAAATACAAAGTCATCACTTTCGATCCATTACCCTATGAGAAATATTTCTGAAAGAAGCTGCAGAAAACACCTCTCGCACTGCTATCTGGACGCACAGTGACTAGAAATACAATGTCATAACATTCGATCCAACACACTATGTGAAATTTTTCTGAAAGAAGCTCCAGGAAGCTTCGCTCACACTGCTATCTGGACACACAATGACTAGAAATACAAAGTCATCTCATTCGATCCATTACCCTATGTGAAATATATGTGAATGAAGCTGAAGAAAGCTCCTCTCACACTGCTATCTATGTTTAGAGTGACATGAAATACAAAGTCATCACCTTCGATCCATTACAGTATGAGAAATATTTCTGAATGTAGCTACAGAAAGCTCCTCTCACACTTCTATCTGGATGCACAGTGACTAGAAATACAAAGTCATCACTTTCGATCCGTTACCCTATATTAAATATTTCTGAAAGAAGCTGCGGAAAGCTCCTCTCATACTGCTATCTGTACACACAGTGACTACAAATACAAAGTCATCACTTTCGATCCATTACCCTACAAGAAATAATTCTGAAAGAAGCTGCAGAAAGCTCCTCTCACACTGCTATCTATGTTTAGAGTGACAAGGAATACAAAGTCATAACTTTCGATCCATTACATTATGTGAAATATATGTGAAAGAAGCTGCAGAAAGCTCCTCTCACACCGCTATCTGGAAGCACAGTGACTAAAAATACAAAGTCATCATTTTCGATGCATTACCCTATGTGAAATTTTTCTGAAAGAAGCTGCAGAAAGCTATTCTCACATGGCCTCTGTACGCACATGGCTGGAAATACAAAGTCATCACTTTCGATCCCTTACCCGATGTGAAATTTTTCTGAAAGTAGCTGCAGGAAGCTCCTCTCACACTGCTATCTGGACGCACATGGACTAGAATTTCAAAGTCATCACTTTCGATCCATTACCCTATGTGAAACATATGTGAAAGAAGCTGCAGAAAGCTCCTCTCCCACTGTTATCTATGTTTAGATTGACAAGAAATACAAAGTCATCACATTCGATCCATTACCCTATGTGAAATATTTCTGAAAGAAGCTGCAGAAAGCTCCTCTCACACTGCTATCTGGACGCACAATGACTAGAAATACAAAGTCATCACTTTCGATCCATTACCGTATGTGGAATACATGTGAAACAAGCTGCAGAAAGCTCCACTCACACTGCTATCGATGTTTAGAGTGCCAAGAAATACAAAGTCATCACTTTTGATCCATTACCATATGTGAAATATTTCTGAAAGAAGCTGCAGGTAGCTCCTCTCACACTGCTGTCTGGACGCACAGTGACTAGAAATACAAAGTCATCACTTTCGATCCATTACCATATGTGAAGTAATTCAGAAAGAAGCTGCAGAAAGCTCCTCTCACACTGCTATCTGGACGCACAGTGACTAGAAATACAAAGTCTTCACATTCGGTCCATTACCCTTTGAGAAATTTTTCTGAAAGAAGCTGCAGAAAGCTTTGTTCACACTGCTATCTGGACACGCAATGACTAGAAATACAAAGTCATCACTTTCGATCCATTACATTATGTGAAATATATGTGAAAGAAGCTGCAGAAAGCTCCTCTCACACTGCTATCTGGACGTACAGTGAATAAAAATACAAAGTCATCACTTTCGATGCATTACCCTATGTGAAATATTTCTGAAAGAAGCATCAGAATGCTTCACTCACACTGCTATCTGGACACACAATGACTAGAAATACAACGTCATCACTTTCGATCCATTACCCTATGTGAAATGTATCTGAATAAAGCAGCAGGAAGCTCCTCTCCCGCTGCATCCTTTGGTTACAGTGACATGAAATATAAAGTCATGTCATTCGATTCATTACCTTATGTGAAATATATGTGAAAGAAGCTGCAGAAAGCTCCTCTCACACTGCTATCTGGACGTACAGTGAATAAAAATACAAAGTCATCACTTTCATTCCATTACCAGATGTGAAATATTTCTGAAAGAAGCTGCAGAATGCTCCTCTCACACTGCTATCAGGACACACAGTGACTAGAAATACAAAGTCATCACTTTCGATCCATTACCATATGTGAAGTAATTCAGAAAGAAGCTGCAGAAAGCTCCTCTCACACTGCTATCTGGACACACAGGGACTAGAAATACAAAGTCATCTCATTCGATCCATTACCCTATGTGAAATATATGTGAATGAAGCAGCAGAAAGCTCCTCTCACACTGCTATCTATGTTTAGATTGACGTGAAATACAAAGTCATCACTTTCGAACCATTACCCTATGTGAAATTTCTCTGAAAGAAGCTGCAGGAAGCTCCTCTCACACTGCTGTCTGGACGCACAGTGACTAGAAATACAAAGTCATCTCTTTCGATCCATTACCATATGTAAAATATTTCTGAAAGAAGCTGCAGAAAGCTCCTCTCACACTGCTACCTATGTTTAGAGTGACATGAAATACAGAGTCATCACTTTCGAACCATTACCCTATGTGAAATTTTTCTGAAAGAAGCTGCAGGAAGCTCCTCTCACACTGCTGTCTGGACGCACAGTGAATAGAAATACAAAGTCATCTCATTCGATCCATTACCCTATGTGAAATATATGTGAAAGAAACTGCAGAAGGCTCCTCTCACACTGCTACCTATGTTTAGAGTGACAAGAAATACAAAGTCATGACTTTCGATCCACTACCCTTTCAGAAATATTTCTGAAAGATGCTACAGAAAGCTTTTCCCACACTGCTATCTGGACACACATTGACTAGAAATACCAGGTCATCACTTTCGATCCATTACCCTGTGTGAAAGGAGCTTTCACATTGCTATCTGGACACACAGTGTCCAGAAATACAAAGTCATCACATTCAATCCATTACCACATGTGAAATATTTCTGAAAGAAGCTGCAGAAAGCTTCATTCACCCTGCTATCTTGACACAGAATGACTAGAAATACAACGTCATCACTTTCGATCCATTACCCCATGTGAAATGAATCTGAATAAAGCAGCAGAAAGCTCCTCTCACACTACTATTTTTTTTTTAGGGTGACAAGAAATACAAAGTCATCATTTTCGATTTATTTCCCTATGAGAAATATTTCTGAAAGAAGCTGCAGAAAGCTACTCTGACACTGCTATCTGGACACACAGTGACTAGAACAACAAAGTCATCACTTTCGATCCATTACCATATGTGAAGTAATTCTGAAAGAAGCTGCAGAAAGCTCCTCTCACACTTCTATCTGGATGCACAGTGACTAGAAATACAAAGTCATCACTTTCGATCCGTTACCCTATATTAAATATTTCTGAAAGAAGCTGCGGAAAGCTCCTCTCATACTGCTATCTGTACGCACAGTGACTACAAATACAAAGACATCACATTAGATCCATTACACTATGTGAATTTTTTCTGAAAGAAGCTGCAGGAAGCTCCTCTCACACTGCTGTCTGGACGCACAGTGACTACAAATACAAAGTCATCACTTTCGATCCATTACCCTTCGAGAAATAATTCTGAAAGTAGCTGCAGAAAGCTCCTCTCACACTGCTATCTATGTTTAGAGTGACAAGAAATACAAAGTCATAACTTTCGATCCATTACATTATCTGAAATATATGTGAAAGAAGCTGCAGAAAGCTCCTCTCACACCGCTATCTGGAAGCACAGTGACTAAAAATACAAAGTCATCATTTTCGATGCATTACCCTATGTGAAATTTTTCTGAAAGAAGCTGCAGAAAGCTTTTCTCACACTGCTATCATGACACACAATGACTATAAATACATAGTCATCACATTCTATCCATTGCCCTATGTGAAATTTTTCTGAAAGAAGCTTCAGAAAGCTTCTCTCACACTGCTATCTGGACACAAAAAGACTAGAAATACAAAGTCATCACTTTCGATCCATTACCATACCTGAAATATATGTGAAAAAAGCTGCAGAAAGCTCCTCTCACACTGCTATCTATGTTTAGAGTGACAAGAAATTCAAAGTCATCACTTTCGATCCATTACCCTATGAGAAATATTTCTGAAAGAAGCTGCAGAAAGCTCCTCTCGCACTGCTATCTGGACGCACAGTGACTAGAAGTACAAAGTCATCACTTTCAATCCATTACTCTATGAGAAATATTTCTGAAAGTAGCTGCAGAAAGCTCCTCTCACACAGCTATCTGGACACACAGTGACTAGAAATACAATGTCATAACATTCGATCCAATACACTATGTGAAATTTTTCTGAAAGAAGCTCCAGGAAGCTTCGCTCACACTGCTATCTGGACACACAATGACTAGAAATACAAAGTCATCACTTTCGATCCATTACCCGATGTGAAATTTTTCTGAAAGAAGCTGCAGAAAGCTATTCTCACACGGCCTCTGTACGCACAGTGGCTGGAAATGCAAAGTCATCACTTTCGATCAATTTCCCTATGTGAAATTTTTCTGAAAGTAGCTGCAGGAAGCTCCTCTCACACTGCTATCTGGACACACAGTGACTAGAAATACAAAGTCATCACTTTCGATACATTACCCTATGTGAAATATATGTGAAAAAAGCTGCAGAAAGCTCATCTCACACGGCCTCTGTATGAACAGTGGATGGAAATACAAACTCATCACTTTCGATCCATTACCGTATGTGAAATATTTCTGAAAGAAGCTGCAGAAAGCTCCTCTCACACTTCCATCTACGTTTACAGTGACTAGAAATACAAAGTCATCACATTCGATCCTTTACCCTATGAGAAATATTTCTGAGAGAAGCTGCAGAAAGCTCTTCTCACACTGCTATCTGGACACACAATGACAACAAATACAAAGTCATCACTTTCGATCCAATACCCTATGAGAAATATTTCTGGTAAAAGCTGCAGAAAGCTCCTCTCACACGGTCTCTGTACGCACAGTGGCTGGAAATCCGAAGTCATCACATTCGATCCATTACACAATGTGAAATGTTTCTGAAAGAAGCTGCAGAAAGCTCCTCTCACACTGCTATCTATGTTTACCTTGACTTGAAATACGAAGTCATCACATTTGATCCATTACCATATGTGAAATATTTCTTAAAGAAGCTGCAGAAAGCTCCTCTCACACTGCTATCTGGACGCACAATGACTAGAAATACAAAGTCATCACTTTCGATACATTACCCTATGTGAAATATATGTGAAAAAAGCTGCAGAAAGCTCATCTCACACTTCTATCTATGTTTAGAGAGAAGGGAAATACAAAGTCATCACTTTCGATCCATTACCCTATGAGAAATATTTCTGAAAGAAGCTGCAGAAAGCTCCTCTCACACTGCTATCTGGACGCACAGGGACTAGAATTTCAAAGTCGTCACTTTCGATCCATTACCCTATGTGAAACATATGTGAAAGAAGCTGCAGAAAGCTCCTCTCCCACTGTTATCTATGTTTAGATTGACAAGAAATACAAAGTCATCACATTCGATCCATTACCCTATGTGAAATATTTCTGAAAGAAGCTGCAGAAATCTCCTCTCACACTGCTATCTGGACACACAATGACTAGAAATACAAAGTCATCACATTCGATCGATTACCGTATGTGAAATATTTCTGAAAGAAGCTGCAGAAAGCTCCCCTCACACTGCTATCTGGACACACAATGACTAGAAATACAAAGTCATCACTTTTGATCCTTTACCGTATGAAGTATTTCTGAAAGAAGCTGCAGAAAGCTCCTCTCACACGGCCTCTGTACGCACAGTGGCTGGAAATACAAAGTCATCACATTCGATCGATTACCGGATGTGAAATATTTCTGAAAGAAGCTGCGGAAAGCTCCTCTCACACAGCCTCTGTACGCACAGTGGCTGCAAATACAAAGTCATCACTTTTGATCCATTACCCCATGTGAAATTTTTCTGAAGGAAGCTGCAGAAAGCTCCTCTCACACTGTTATCTAGACACGCAGTGACTACAAATACAAAGTCATCACATTCGATCCATTACCCTATGTGAAATTTTTCTGAAAGAAGCTGCAGAAAGCTCCTCTCACACTTCCATCTACGTTTACAGTGACTAGAAATACAAAGTCATCACATTCGATCCATTACCCTATGAGAAGTATTTGTTAAAGAAGCTGCAGAAAGCTCCTCTCACACTGCTATCTGGACACACAATGACTACAAATACAAAGTCATCACTTTCGATCCAATACCCTATGTGAAATATTTCTGAAAGAAGCTGCAGAAAGCTCCTCTCACACTTCCATCTATGTTTACAGTGACTAGAAATACAAAATCATCACATTCGATCCATTACCGTATGTGAAATATTTCAGAAAGGAGCTGCAGAAAGCTCCTCTCACACTGCTATCTATGATTACCTTGACTAGAAATACGAAGTCATCACATTCGATCCATTACCATATGTGAAATATTTCTTAAAGAAGCTGCAGAAAGCTCCTCTCACACTGCTATCTGGACGCACAATGACTAGAAATACAAAGTCATCACTTTCGATCCATTACCCTATGTGAAATTTTTCTGAAAGAAGCTGCAGAAAGCTCCTCTCACACTGCTATCTGGACGCACAGTAACTAGAAATTCAAAGTCATCACTTTCGATCCATTACCCTATGTGAAACATATGTGAAAGAAGCTGCAGAAAGCTCCTCTCCCACTGCTATCTATGTTTAGATTGACAAGAAATACAAAGTCATCACATTCGATCCATTACCGTATGTGATATATTTCTGAAAGAAGCTGCAGAAAGCTCCTCTCACACTTCCATCTACGTATACAGTGACTAGAAATACAAAGTCATCACATTTGATTAATTACCCTATGAGAAATATTTCTGAAGGAAGCTGCGGAAAGCTCCTCTCACACTGCTATCTGGACACACAATGAATTGAAATACAAAGTCATCACTTTCGATCCATTACCCTTTGTGAAATTTTTCTGAAAGAATCTGCAGAAAGCTCCTCTCACACAGCCTCTGTACGCACAGTGGCTGCAAATACAAAGTCATCACTTTCGATCCATTACCCTATGTGAAATTTTTCTGAAAGAAGCTGCACAAAGCTCCTCTCACACTGCTATCTGGACACACAATTGCTAGAAATACAAAGTCATCACATTCGATCCATTACCGTATGTGAAATATTTCTGAAAGAAGCTGCAGAAAGCTCCTCTCACACTGCTATCTGGATACACAGTGACAAAAAATACAAAGTCATCACATTCAATCCATCACCCTATGTGAAATGTATGTGAAAGATGCTGCAGAAAGCTCCTCTCACACTGCTGTCTGGACACAAAGTGGCTGGAAAAAGAAAGTCATCACATTCGATCCATTACACAATGTGAAGTATTTCTGAAAAAGCTGCAGAATGCTGCTCTTCGAGAATCATCTCTTATTTGATATATTTGTTACACAGACAGGCTTGTCATATTTTATCCATAACCATAGATGAAGTGTTTATGAATGAAACTGCTGAAGGCTTGTCTCCCACTAATGAATTTTTTTTTTGGTGTAATTACTACAATTCCATTCTCATTAAAGTACTTTATGACCACCATTTTAATAACATCTGCAGCCCCATGTAATGCTGTAGGGATTTAGCACAGTCTCATCTTGTCTAGTGTTTCTATGGGTAGGACAACACGGCATCTTCAAAAATGCACGTTTTTCCATTTCTTAGTTGTGCATTTTCATATACTGGTATGAATTTGTGTTCTAAACAGGAATAGACTTCTCTAGTGATGAATTTTTAGTGTCCCTCTTTCAGGGGTGCACAGGTGATACCCAAAAGTACCATAGAGTACTTCCATCAGTTTTGTATCAGCCAAATTTATTGGTATTAACTTCAGAGTCAGTTCATTATCTTGCTCCACAATTTCTCACTTTAGCTGGTGTCTGGTCTCTCAACATAGACAAAAATCCTGCTCACTAACTTTCCTAGTACAGTAGAGCGTCGATTATCGGAACGTCGGTCAACCGAACGACCGCTTAACCGAACCGTGTACTCGATCGCATCTGTTACTCTCCCACCGTACCTTCCATCATCCCCCGGTCCACAGACACAACAGCAGCACACGAGCTTCACTGTTTACGAGAATTTGTCCCATGGGCCAGCCACAATGAACTGCTTTCTTTTGAAGTCACTTTCTCCAGACAATTTCCTTATTTTCGACCCCTATCACCACCAGAATGATCCCTCATTCATATCTGCTCTCCTTGTATACTTCCCTTGCCACATTATGCGCCAGCAATACCACCAGGCAACATTCTGTGTCACTCTGGACAGTGATCATTACGTTTTGCCTTATCTGTGCACAGATAGAGGTGGACCAACAACTCTTGTGGAACTAAAGTTTAATGAAATAGTACGTATTACACAATAGAGATTGCTGCAGCTACTCACCATCTGTGTTAGCTGCTCCTACGGGAGTCTGATCTGTTCAGTTGTCTCCTGGATGAGCTCTCTTTCCTTGTGGTGCTTAGCTCTGATTGTACAGCCTCCTGCTGCAGGGAGTCCAGTTATGCCCAAATAGTGGCCAGATCACACTTTATGCTGGACAGCGAATGCTGTAATGAGACACGTCACGTGGTAATCTCAAGGTATGTACTGAATGAAAAAGTCACTGTTTTAACTGCTCTTATTGTATCCTAAGTGTACTGAAAATTCAAATACCATAATTAATAATTGACTTGGAAATAGCAGCCCAGCTAAAGTGATTCACCTGAATACTGCCCCCTGTGAAAGTCATTTATCTCAGTGTATTTTCCCATTTGCAACCCATATCTTCACTAGGGTTGTGGTGTCACTGCTAGACACCACACTTGCTAGGTGGTAACTTAAATCGGCCGCGGTCCTGTAGTACATGTCGGACCCGCGTGTCGCCACTGTGTAATCGCAATCCTAGCGCCACCACATGGCAGGTCACAAGACACGGACTTGACCTCGCCCAGTTGTACGGACGACATAGCTTGCGACTAGACCTACCAAGTATTCCTCTCATTTGCCGAGAGACAGATTAAATAGCCTTCAGCTAGTCCATCGCTACTACCTAGCAAGGCGCCATGTGTATCATTGCTAATTGCTTACTACTATGCAAGAGATGTATTTCAACAAGAACAAGACTACATTAAAGTTAAGTATATTAAAATCTCTCTTCTTTTCTTTATAGTTTTCATCCAGTCTCCTGTTTCAGAATTTACGCCCGTCTGCGTTAGTTTCGCGTGCACCTAGCCACTCATTGTGTCGAGACCTTAGGGAATCGACACAACAATATTTTGGCGACGAGGATGGGATGCCACGCCCACGTTGCAGTCTTTGTGTTATACTTGCTCTAATTTGTTTGTGTCATGGCTTCGCCGCATTCTCCAGATGTACTGTCCGAATTTTTTCGCTTGCAGAATCAGCAGACGCAGGCGTTATTGGAAGCCCTTGGACAGCTCGTCCAGGGTCAACGTGCGCTGCAAACCGATGCGGCACCCGCCGCTTCTTCGCTACCGCAGCCACACAACGCTGTCGCACCGCCATTTAGGCCCTTTGAGGCCACAACCGAAAGCTGGACTGAGTGGGCCGATCAGTTCAACTTCCACCTCACTGCTTATGGAATTCAAGGTAAAGAGCGGCAGCCGTTTTTGCTTTCTTGTGTCGGTGTGTCTACCTACCGTGTGATAGTGAAATTGTTTCCCCGACGCGACGTAGCAACTCTGACCTACGAGGAAATTTTGTCGGCTTTAGATGCCTATTTCAAAGAAACAGTTAATGTTGTTGCAAAACGGTATACGTTTTTTCGTACAAAACGTACGGCCGGTCAGACTAATCGGGAGTGGGTTGCAACTTTGCAAGGCCTTACTAGAGACTGCGCGTTTGCCTGTGAATGTGGCCTCCCATATTCAGATACTATGGTGCGTGATGCAATTGCACAGAACGTTTCTGATGTTCGCATACGGGAACAGATTTTGAAACTCGTTAATCCCTCCCTGCAACAAGTGATAGACATATTGGACAGGCAAGACACGCTTGACTTTGCTCAGGAATCATTTGCAACTTCGCCAGCAGTGTGTCACATTAATCGGCCCGCCGGGCCCGCTGCACGGGACGCTAAGCGGCCCTCGCGCCCGACTTCGCTGCGGCCGCCTAGCTTGCAACCACGTGCGCCGCGTAAGCAAGCAAATGCAGTGAAATCTTGCCCGCGGTGTGCCACTAGACATTCGCGTGAACATTGCCCGTCACGCCAAGCTATTTGCTTTTACTGTCACAAGAAAGGACATGTACAAAGTGTTTGCCAGAAAAAGTTAAGATCAGACAATAACACAAATTCCAGGCCCTTTGCTTCGCGCAGGAATCGAACCCAGGACAATCAGGCTCGTGGACCTTCGCCCATGGACATTCATGTGGTTCATTCCCACCCGTCCAGTGACACTTTAGCTAACAGTGACTGTGTTCGTCCCACCCAAAGTGTGCGTCGACGTCGCCGGAAATCCCGTAAAGTCGCAAGTGCTTCTGTACCTGTCTCCGTTCAAATTGCACGAGACAGTCGCTCTTGTCGTCAACAAGACAATAAACTTTTTGTGGACTTAGACTTTGCAGGAAAAGTGATCCCATTCCAGCTCGATACCGGAGCTGCTGTTTCATTGCTCAATCACGACACGTACAAACAACTGGGCCAACCGCCATTGCGTGCCGCAAATGTTACGTTAACTAGTTACTCAGGACAGCATATACCTGTGTTAGGACAGTGCAGCCTTATTGCAACATACAAGGGACAGACAAAACTTGTGTCATTTTATGTTCTTCGTTCCTCTAGTGCAGTGAACTTGTTTGGTTTAGATTTGTTTCAATTGTTTAATTTGTCTATTGTAAATCAGGTCCTATCAGTGAATCAGACTGTGCCTTCCGCCAGTGTTTCTAGTCTTTGTGAAGAATTTGCAGACATTTTTGCACCGGGCCTTGGTTGCGCTACGAACTATGAAGCGCATTTGGAACTGAAAGACAACGCGCAACCAAAATTTTTCAGAGCGCGCAATGTTCCCCACGCATTGCGTGATGAGGTCGCAAAAACATTAGCCGAATTAGAATCTCAAGGTGTAATTGAACGTGTGCAGGCTTCTCTCTGGGCCTCACCCTTAGTCATTTTGCCAAAACCTTCCGGAAAACTGAGACTTTGCGTGGACTTCAAGGCAACTGTGAATCCACAACTTGTGACTGCTACTTTTCCTTTGCCCCGCCCGGAAGATCTTTTTGACAAACTGTGCCCGGGAAAATATTTTTCGAAATTGGACCTAGCAGATGCGTACTTGCAAATACCTGTGGACGAAGAATCCCAGCGCGTCTTGGTGGTAAACACGCATCTTGGCTTGTATCGCTTCAAAAGACTGCCATTCGGGTGTGCATCCGCCCCTGCTTTATTTCAGCAATATTTACAAACTATTTGTGCGTCGGTCCCTACGGCTGCGAACTATCTGGACGATATTGTAATCTCCGGAAAGACAGAAGCAGAACATTTGCAAAATCTCCGAACATTATTTCAGGTATTGCGTCAGAATGGTCTTCGCTTGAGGAAGGACAAATGTGTGTTTTTTGCTCGTGACTTACCGTACCTGGGCCATGTCCTTAACGCCCAAGGTATACATCCGAGTCCAGAGCACCTTCGTGCCATTCAGGACTTGCCGTCACCGCAGAACTTAAAACAGCTACAGAGTGTGCTGGGTAAGGTCACTTATTATCATAGGTTTGTGCGCAATGCTTCTTCCATTTCAGCTCCGCTTCATCGCTTACGCCGTAAAGGTGTTCCGTTCGTCTGGACGACGGAATGCGAACGCGCCTTTCGCCAGTTGAAATCGGCGTTACTTTCCAATACTTGCCTGACGCCATTCGATCCCCGAAAACCCCTTTTGTTGATGGTAGATGCATCGGATTTCGGGATCGGTGCTGTGCTTGCGCACAAAGATGGTTCGCATGATCGCCCTATTGCCTTTGCGTCAAAATTGCTCTCATCTGCGCAAAGAAATTATTCCCAAATAGAGAAGGAAGCTTTGGCTCTTGTGTTTGGTGTAACAAAGTTTCACGATTTCTTGTATGGTCGTCACTTTACAATCATCACGGACCACAAACCTTTGACATCACTTTTTCATCCGAACAAGCCTGTACCTCCACGTACAGCGCAGAAATTCATTCGCTGGTCTCTTTTTCTCTCGCAGTACCGCTACGATATCTTGTATCGGTCCACTGCTAAGCACGGAAACGCTGATGCGTTGTCCCGTTTGCCTGTTGCTGAGGATAAAGCATTCGATTCTTCCGAACTTGCTTGCATGTTCATTGATTCGGAAGCCGATGACGTGGTCGCATCGTTTCCGATTGATTTTCGTCGTGTAGCTACTGCCACAGCTGCTGACCCTGTCCTTGCTTCCGTTTTGCGTTTTGTTGCTACGCAATGGCCCTTGTCAAAGTCACGGATCGAGGATCCTTTGGTTCGCCGTTTTTTTGCTCACAAGGAGAGACTTTTTGTCCGACGTGGTGTTTTGTTGTTGCGTTCCGATAATGATCAATCCCGAGTCGTGGTCCCACGTTCGTTACAGTCCTCTGTCTTAAAGCTTCTTCACCAAGGACATTGGGGTATAGTGCGAACGAAACAGCTTGCTCGTCAGCACTGTACTTGGTTCGGAATCGATGCTGCGATTACGAATATGTGCTCCTCTTGCGTGGCGTGTGCCGAACAACAATCCGCACCGCCGCGGAAATTCTTTGCATGGCCGAAAGCCACTTCCCCTTGGCAACGCTTGCACATCGATTTTGCTGGTCCATTCTGGAATGCTCGATGGTTGGTTGTGGTCGATGCTTTCAGTAATTTTCCTTTTGTTGTCCGGATGTCTTCCACGACGTCTTCTGCCACAATCCAAGCCTTGTCTGCTATCTTTTGCATTGAAGGTCTTCCGCAGACTATTGTTTCCGACAATGGCCCACAATTCATGTCCGCAGAATTTCAGTCATTCTGCAAAGCCAATGGTATTCAACATCTGACATCCGCGCCGTTTTCGCCTCAGTCAAACGGTGCCGCTGAACGATTGGTCCGGACTTTCAAGTCACAGATGTTGAAGTTGAAAGAGTCGCATTCTCGGGAGGACGCTTTGTTGCTCTTTTTGTCTTCATATCGCTCTCAGCCTCGCGATGGTCGCTCGCCGGCTGAGTTGCTTCATGGTCGTTCTCATCGAACTTTGATGTCTTTGCTGCATCCGCCACATCAGGTTCCTGTGCTGCGGCAGTCTCCTGCTTTTGCTCCTGGCGACGTTGTCTATTATCGCAACTATCGCGGTTCACGGCGTTGGCTCGCAGGGCGCATTCTTCGCTGCCTCGGCCGCGCGATGTATTTGGTTTTGGGGGCCTCTGGTGAGGTGCGTCGGCATCTCAATCAGCTGCGCCTCTGTCGTCGCCTGGGTTCTGCCGCTCCCCGTCTGCTTTCAGCGACGGAGCCGTCCGGTCAGCGCCTTGGGGACCCATCTACTGGCTCGCCTCATCCCCAGGTGTTACCGACGATGCCTTCCATTTTGCCTCATGGCGTCGCGCCGCCGCAGCCGCCGCCGGCGCCGCCCGCAGCGGACGCTTCGCTGCAACCGCATGGCGCCTCCCTGGGTCACGCGCCGCCGCTTGCTTCCCGTGACCAGCCGTCCTCCGCCATGGACTTCTTGCCCGCTCCGGACCAGATGTCGTCTTCGCCCGTCGGGTGCTCCGACCACATGGAGGTCGACCCTTCTGTCTCATTACGTGCGCATACACCTCATGTTGACGTGCACCCTGGACTAGGTTTGCAGGCGTTTCCTAGCTCCCCTCGGACCGAATGGCCGGGTGCGGGTGGCACAGCCTCGCCTGTTGTTAGGCTCCCCACCTCATCGCATACATCAACATGGGGTCCTCCCCACGGCGGGCGGAAGCCTTATCTCACGACCGTTCGCCGATTTGCGGGGGAGGAATGTGGTGTCACTGCTAGACACCACACTTGCTAGGTGGTAACTTAAATCGGCCGCGGTCCTGTAGTACATGTCGGACCCGCGTGTCGCCACTGTGTAATCGCAATCCTAGCGCCACCACATGGCAGGTCACAAGACACGGACTTGACCTCGCCCAGTTGTACGGACGACATAGCTTGCGACTAGACCTACCAAGTATTCCTCTCATTTGCCGAGAGACAGATTAAATAGCCTTCAGCTAGTCCATCGCTACTACCTAGCAAGGCGCCATGTGTATCATTGCTAATTGCTTACTACTATGCAAGAGATGTATTTCAACAAGAACAAGACTACATTAAAGTTAAGTATATTAAAATCTCTCTTCTTTTCTTTATAGTTTTCATCCAGTCTCCTGTTTCAGAATTTACGCCCGTCTGCGTTAGTTTCGCGTGCACCTAGCCACTCATTGTGTCGAGACCTTAGGGAATCGACACAACAAGGGTGATCCCAGATACGCATCTGAGCCCCACTTACATACCCTTGTGAGTGTGTCGTGTGCTTGTAATGCCATCAGGTGGCATCCAACATCACGATGGGCAGTGGTCATGATGTTTTGGCTTATCAGTGTGTAGGGGGTCTATACAAGGGAGATATAATTGAGGGCAACATTATAGAAATGGAAGAAGAGACAGATGAAGATAACATGGGAGATATCCTGTGATAAGTATTTGACTGAGCATTGAAGACCTACACTTAAACAAAGACCAAGGGTAGACAACATTCTGTCAAAACTACCGATAGCCTTTGGAGAGCCAGCAATGACAAAATTATTCCATCTGCTGTGCTAGATGTGCGAGACAGATGAAATACCCACAAATTTCACAAAGAATGTAATAGTTTCAATTCCAAACAAATCAGGTAGTAAGAGGTGTGAATATTCCCAAACTGTTGGTTTGAGAAGTTGTGGTTGCAGAATATGAACACAAATTCTCTACAGAAGGAACACAAAACCAACAGAAACTGACTTCAGAAAAGATAACTTTGCATTCTGGAGAAATGAAGGGACACATGAGACAATAATGACCCTACAACTTATCTTAGAAGATGCATTAAGGAATGGTGAACCTATGTTTCTACCATTTGAAGACATAGAGAAAGCTTTTGACAATGTGGACTGGAATACTCTCAAATTCTTAAGCAGGGGTCAAACACAGGAAGAAAAAGGCTATTTACAATTTTTACAGAGCCAAATGGCAGCTGTAACAGTTGAGGGGCATGAAAGGGAAGCACTGGTTAGGAAGTGAGTGACACAGGTTTATAGCCTATCCCCCATGTGTTTCAATCTGTATATTGAGCAACCAGTGAAGGGAAAAAAAGAAAAGTTCAGAACAGGAATAAAAACCTTTGAGGTTTGCTGATGACATTGTAATTCCGTCAGAGACAGCAAAGGACCTGGAAGAGCAGCTGAACGGAATGGACAGTGTCTTGAAAGGAGGATATAAGATAACCATCAACAAAAGCAAAAAAAAAAAAAAAGGATAATGGAATGTAGTCTAATTAGGTGTTGCTGAGGGAATTAGATTAATGAATGAGACAAATAATTAGTAGACGATTTTTGCTACTTGGGCAGCAAAATCACTAATGATGGATGAAAGAGATGATATAAAATGTAGGCAGACAATGGAAAGGAAAGTGTTTCTGAAGAAGAGAAATTTTGTAACATTGAATATAAACTTAGTTTTTAGAGTAATTGCACCTGATGCAAGACACCTTTGTAGCTTTGTTTTCAGTGAGATGTGTTTCAGCACTTTTTTTGCTATCTTGACATAGAACAGAAAGTGCTGGAATGGCTTTGTGTGAAAACAAAGTGACACACATGCCTGGAAAAAGGGAAATTTCTCTCCAATTTTCTTAGACACAGAAATAAAGAGAACTGCAATATTCACAAAATGTTTACAGATTTAGGTGTTGCAAAGATTTTTCTGGAAATATTTGTACGGATTGTAGCCATATATGAAGTGAAACATGGATATCAAACAGCATAGACAGGATGAGAATAGAAGCTTCTGAAATGTGATGCTGCAGATGAATGCTGAAGATTAGGTGAGTAAATTGACTTGGAGAGAAAAGAAATTTCCTGCACAAGGTGACTAAAAGAAATGATTGGTTGACAGGATGCATTCCAAGACATTAAAGGATCACTAGTTCAGCAATGGACTGAGATATGAGGTGACAGCACCCCTCCCGTATCAAGTATTAAGATCCACATAAGCCTTTTGGTAATTTTATTTTCAAAATTCTGATGAAGATGTTCATAAATTAAGCAAAGTCTTATGAGTTAATAGGTATATTTGGAAGGAATTATCACTTTCAAATTAAAGTGCTATTTTTCCTCTTTTCAGTAAACATAACTATCATCTTAATGGATATTCATAAATTGAAGCTAAACTTGATCCAGAATTTTAGTGCCAGTTATAGACATATTACTCTAAATTTCCAGGACCTGTTGATAGACTTTTGATTAATTAAAGGACACTATACTGAACGTGTTGAGGCTGCAGCATGCCAGCCGGTTGCCTGCATTGGCAAACGTGTGTGGAAGCACACTAGCGCGCCACAACCATGATTCAGTTCACCACCGGATGCGAGCCGAGGAGGGTCCGCGATGCAGTCACGCCCGCCGCTGCCACCGCCGTCATAGCTGCCATGGGTCGCCACCTGCGCCAGGGTATGGGGTGTGGCCCTCGTGCTGGCCCGCCATCTCAGCTGTCCATGCCATCACCCGCCTCCTGCTGCTGTTGCTGCTGCTGCTGCTGCCCCTGCGCGTGATCAACGCGCCTGCTGCCACCGCTCGTCGACACTGCCGCCGTCTGTTGTCTGCACACCACCAAATAATGTAAGTCGCTAGCAATGCTATGGTGGTGTGGATGCCCACACTATTGTAACATTCCAACCACCAGGTAGCAATTGGAGACAGGAGTAGCCAAAGAGAATAAAGATCCCCCTCGACACTGCAGACCCAGATAAATCAATTAATTTTAACTGACGCAGAGCTTAAGCAACAGATAGATGGTCTTCAAATGGCTTCTCCACAATCTAATGTTGTTAAGCAAGTGCTAGTGGAGGAACCACCGAAGCATGTGACTCCACCACTCACTAGTGCAGATTCAGCTGTGGCAGTAGCCACCTCTACTTCGGTGCAAAGCTTTCCAGCAGTAGCGTTTATCATGGCGTTTGCTGGAAAGCCACACGAGAATATTCAAACGCTTGTCCAGAATGTCCAGGACATCAGAAAGCTTTGTGGTTGGCCAGATGAATTTCTCTTAAACGTGATGAAAATGAAACTCACCGGCGAAGTGCAGATCTACGTGCAGTCTGTCGAGAACTTGAAAAAATGCCCCTACCTTCCAGTCCCTTGCAACAGGGTTGATTGAAAGGTATACAGACAAACATAGTACTAGTTACTATCGTGACTTGCTTTCCAACCTTAAGCAAAAAACGGGTGAGAATTTAGAAGCATTCGCAGGCAAGATTAGAAGAATTGCATGCCATACATACGCACTAAGTGCCAATTCTGCTCGTGACAAGTTTTTGTTGGAAGAATCAGGATGTCGTGTGATAGACGTTTTTATTCGTGACATAAACCCTCAGATAGGGGTGAAATCAAGTTAGCTTCCCCCTCACACCTTACAAGAAGCCATGGAATTAGTACTCTCGAGAGAGGTGGTGAGCCAATTTGCGGCTGTCTCCACGCAGCAAAGTGAGCACTGACGTGTCTTTTCGAACGACACCAAGTGTGGGCACTGTAATAGACAAGGACATGTGGCAGCGCAATGTCGTGTGCCATATTGTTATCGGTGCAGGAACATGGGTCACCAAAGCGTGCATTGTCCAAACAGTAGGCTACAACTGCCTGCAAACTCCAGGCGAAATGAAAACCAAACGCAGAATTCGGGAAATGGCTGCGTGGCAGGAAGTGGCACTCCCCCCAGCCCCCATTAAAAATAGTGACGCCACTAGCTGATAAGGGAATCGCACAGGTGGCAAGCGTGGTTGTCGATGGTGTTAGAGGCAACAAACCAATACGCGTGCTAATTGGCACAGGCACACAGATCAGCTTCGCATTTTTATCGAAGAGAGATAAAAGAACATTGCAACCACCATGGTACCATACAGTGGTATTGGTCCCAGCATAGTGAAACCTGATGGCAGCAGTTGTGTTGAGTTCATGTTGGACTCCACAGAATATGCTTTTATGATGGAGGTTGTACGGAACATGTGCATGGATTACGACATCATCCTGGGAAGTGACTTACTGCATAATTTCCAGGGGGTTATTGACTATAGGTTAAATACCGTCCAATTCGGCACCAATGTGCACCATTTTGGACGAGACTGCACGTTGCGGGTGAGTGAAACTGGGGAAAAAAGGATCCGTTTCCCAAGTTTCAGAGTCTCCTGTAATGATGCTAAAAGCCGATAACCCCATGGAGATACCAGGAGACACAGGAAAGATCCTTTGGGTGCCTGTTGGGATACATGAATCTGAAGAGTTTCATTTCTTGGTAGATCCACTCTGCCAGAATGAAGCTCTTGACCAGATGCAGGTCCACGTAAAACATAGCCTGTGCAAAGCGCATCAAGTACAAATAGAAAACTGTGTACCCGTGTGTTTAGACAATTTTAGTCACAAGCAAGCTTTAATACCATGTGGTACAGTATTAGCCAGCTTACAGGTTATCACAGAATATGAGTTGCCAATGAAAACCCCTTATCTGAACAAGAAAAAGGAAAAAGACTGCTGCTGTCTCTCAACACCTTTTGACAATCACGTCACATCTGACAGATAAGTTTAAACCTAAGCTTAGTCACCTACCATTGCATGAACAAAAGCTAATAAATGAAGTATTGAATGAGTATTCATGGTTGTTTGAAGACAGGAAATATTTACCAGCAATAGATCTAATCCAACATGAGATTCCATCTGGAAATGCTAGGCCAATAGCTCAAGATGGGTACCGAATCCCCTACCATCTTCAGTCAGTGGTAGAGGAAACTATACAACAGCAACTAGAAGCAGGAATAATACAACCCTCTTCTAGTGTGTGGTCTAGCCCAATTGTAGTCGTTCCAAAGAAATCTATGGACAGAGAAAAATCCTATCGCCTCTGTGCAGACATGCAAGCAGTAAACAAGGTTACTACCCCAGATCATTATCCATTACCCCGGATACATGAAACACTCAATCATCTGGGCAATTGCCGGTACTTTACAACATTAGGCATGCGCAGTGGGTATCATCAGCTTTTGTAGTTCCTGGTTGCTTATATTAATTCTTAAGGATGCCTTTCAGGCTTCACAATGTGCCAGCAACCTTTCAGCGACTTGCAGACCTGCTATTATGTGGGTTGAAACCTACTATGTGCCTTGTGTATCTTGATGATATAATTATATTTTCTAAATCTATTGCTGAACATGCTGAACATGCTGAACGTCTACACAGTGCACTGTTGCGATTGCAAAATGCTAATTTAAGCTTAAAATTAGAAATGTGTTCTTTTGCTCAATCACAAGTGCAGTATTTAGGTCATGTCATCAGTTCCAGCAGAGTCAAACCAGATCCACAATTAACTGGATCAGTAGACACTTTTCCTGTTCCAACAAATTTAAAGGAATTACAATCCTTCCTTGGTCTTGCAAATTATTACTGCTGTTTTGTTGAAGATTATGCTACTATTACCAAACCTCTTACTAAATTGTTGAAAAAGGATACTCCTTTTGTGTGGATGGATGAATGTTTGACCACCTTTCAAACAGCGAAAACTATTTTAACCAGTTAATCTCTACTTGATTACCCAGACTTCACTGAACCTTTTATTTTATCTTGTGACACATCTGATTTTGCTGTAGGATGTGTTCTAAGCCAAGTGTATGATGGTGAGGAAAAACCTATTGGGTATGCCTCTCATCAACTAAATAAAGAAGAAAGTAATTACAGTACTACAGAAAAGGAATTGCTTGCCCTTCTTTTTGGAATTAGTTATTTTAGATGTTACCTTTATGGTCACAAGTTTACAGTTCTTACCAATCACTCTGCTCTGCAGTGGTTATTGAATCTTAAGGACCCTAGCAGCAAACTTATGCACTGGGCCATGAAATTGTCAGAATATGATTTTGAAATTGGGCACAAGCCTGGTCGGTTGCATCAAAATGCTGATGCGTCAAGTAGAAAAGTGCGCGTCATTCAATCAGATGATGTATCAATTGAAGAGTTAAAAGAAGCCCAGCAGGTGGATGTTCAGTGTCAAAGATACGCCTCATTGCCAGAATTTGAAGTAATAGACGACCTTTTGTATTGAAAAAGGTCCCCATGGAAATCATTTGGTAATACCGGAATGCTTGCAGCAGCATTTAACATGGCAATGCCATTATGCCATTATACAATCCAAGCACGTCACAGCAAAAAACGCACTACAAGCACTCAAATTGCAACACGTTATTGGTGGCAATACTGACAATGTGATGTGGACAGGTATGTAAGATCTTGCCTGCAATGTGCACAACGAGAACAAAATATTCATCCGCAAGTGCCGCTGCAAACACTTCCTCAGGCATCTCAACCTTTTGAAATTCTTGCTTTAGATATCCTAGTTACTTTTGCACAGTCACAACAAGGTAACAAATACATTTTGGTTCCCCTTGCCAACACGACAGCTGAAACTGTGGTGAGATAGTTTGTTAATTGTGTGATACTACCTTTTGGGAGTCCTGATGCCATTTTAACAGACCAAGAAACCAATTTCATGTCTGCTCTATTTGTACAAGTTTGTAAATTGCTAAGAATCAAAAAATGGTGTACAACTCCCTTTCATCCTATAGCCAATGGTCACGTTGAATGCATACACCTTACAATTTGTAAAATGTTATCCTATTATGTTGCAAAAATGCGTGCTGATTGGGACAGATATGTACTGTATATTAATTCTGCATACAACACCTGAATGCATGAATCCACGGGGTATACGCCTTACGAAGCTGTGTTTGGATGGCTGAAAAATTTGCCGTTCGAAATAGACAAACTACCTCAGGGTGTAGAAATAAAGGAAGTAAAAGGTTTAGCCAGCTGGCTAAAAGTGATCTGGTATAAGGAAAAGAGGAATAATATCAAAGCTACTAATAAACAGTTGCACAGGCAGAATAAAAATGCTGTTTTACCAGACTTATCAAACAGGTGATTTAGTGTTCTTACGAAACCTGGCAATCAAAAAGGGACGAAGTAAAAAGTTCTCTCCCCGCTTTGAAGGCCCATATCGGATTATATGGTTGACCTCACCAGTCAATGCAGAACTGCAATTAACCGATCGTACAGTGATAGTGCACTTTGACCACCTGAAACCTTACCACGGTAAGGCTGTGTCACCACAACAGGTCACAGCCCTCGATCTGCCTGTGTCACCTCCACCTCAAGTGGAAAAAGATGAAAGAAAAAACGGAGGAGATTACCTCCACAGGGTTGTCCTAGATACGCTTTGCAGAATCGACACCCTTATGCTTTGAGATGGCGTGATTAATTATGCCTAATTAGTGTTTTATGTTATGTTTTACTGCAGCTTAGTTCAAGTCATTTTTTCCTGGGACTTTGAAGCAAGACATGCCTGGCCACCACGGAGTTCCCAGCCATTCTCAGTTGTCAGTTTCCAGTCTTGTCATGTATTTTTGCTCATTTTTACATGTACGATTATGTTTTATGATTTGCAAGCAATGCCACGTATTAGATGTCACACAACTGACTTGCTTCAAATGCAACCATTACACTTGGCATTGGCAGTACCATGGCTGCTAACTCTGAATAATATTCTTCAATTTCATCTATTTCCATCTATTTGGCAAACCAGTACATGTGGAGTGTTTTTACTCCAAGTTTTTCTTAATACTTGTTACGTCGAATTCTACTGTATTGTACTATATGTCGTAGTTATGTATTTGCTGCAGCTAACCATAAGTAATCAGAACAGAAAAAGCCAGGACTTTGAATGCATACTCATCGTATGCTTTGTTTACAGGACCAGCTGTTGGCGGGGCAACACATCAGCTGTCGCCTCCCCTCCTTTCTTCAGTGTTGTCTCCTCCTTGCACCTCATTTCCCCTCTCCTCACCTATAACTGGCCAGCAGCCATCATTGTTTCTCAGCCAGTAACAGCACTCCATGCGAAGACTTATCTTATCACCATGAGCACTGCCATCTCCAGCGTCTCGACACGCGGCGCGTCCGAGTAGTTACAAAAACAAACTGCAAATTACTGTCCTATCCTATGTGTATGACACTACAATGCACTTAACATCATTTTATATAACTAACAGCTTTTTTAAAACTCTTATTCTACCTGATTAGCAATTTCTAATTCACCATTGTTTCTTGTACACCCTAAGCACGTGATATTTGTCGCTTCAATAGTGGCCGGTACTACCATTCATACTATCTTTTCTGACTACTTACAGCGTTGTTATTATACATCATTGTGTTTTTATTTTCCTGCCAATATATGTCATTGTGTTTAATTATGTCATTATGCTGGAGCTAGTAATTTATAGTTCACGATTGTCATTTCATGTATTGTTATGTACTGTGCGCACAAAAAGTGATGCTATTTACGCATGCATGCTATTCTAGCTTCAAAGCTATTTTTATTGCTTGAACAGTCAACATCTTCCTAGTACAGCAGGTCGCTAATAACACTGCTGATACTTTTATTCCATGTATCACAGGAGACCCATGTGCCTGCACTAATTCTTTATTAAGTCAGACGGACGCCCTTAGGCCCGCTGAACCACGGTATCGCAGATAGCTCCAATGCACTGCCTACCCATCAATTATTAGACAGGTTGCCTTAGCACTGTCTGCAGGTTGCTCCATTGCCCTGCAAATTATGTAATCATCAATTCAAGTCTGCAGATTGCTCTAATTCACTGCTGAACTTATTAATCAAGTCACTCGCAGGTAGCTCATTTCGCACCGTGAACATGTACTTACACATCACCGAATTTTAGGCTTCTCGGTTGAACATAAAACAATTCATACATCAATTACCATGAGAAAATTTTCACTCTACACACTATGCCTTTGGCACTTAATCACAAATGAACTGAGCCCCAGGCAATCTTATTACATTTTATACAATGCCATTGTTGTTATATACACACACTGTCGGATTCTACTGACTTAGTCCCTTATGCACTTCATCAACTGACTAAAAACAACATCCCCTGAGGTATTTCTTATCCGATTCATAAGTTTATATCCTGGAAATATTCCATTGATTATTTTTTGTCAATTATTATTACTCCACTGTTATGTATTGTTGTTATCAATTTATAGTGATGATTCATCTTTTGTACACTTTATGGTTATGGGTTATTTTTGTGCCATATTCAGTATTCCCTTTTAATTTTCATTGTTTTCTCGACTGGAAGTATCTCTGATAGCACCTATTGGCCTTCAATTTTTATCCGCCATCAGCTACCATTAGTCACACATTTACACAACACTTCACACTTACAACACACGCATACTGTACATATTCAAACTACCTTGGTGTAACTTGTTGATGTTACCAGACCTCTATTGTCATATACTAAGTACACGAACAAGGCTTTTATCGTTTATGCCCTTCGCTCTTCAGAAGGGGAAAGAGAAGTACGTACGTATGTACGTTATGTTCAGTAGCAGTTTCTTTTAATCAACAACGTTGAATATTCAATATCAATTTACCTGTTGAACACTTAAGTTGTTCTGTTAACATGGATTCAAACATCTTTGTGACATCAGCTATTTGTTTATTATTGTTTGCAATAAACTGTTGCTTTTAAGTTTCACTTACAATGTCTTAGCCATGGACGCAGAGCCTCTAGCACTCTCCGACGCTGTTATCAGAGCTCAGCACTCTGCCGGCTCAGCACTGATACAGCCATGCTGTGCTGCGCTGCCTCCACAGCTTCATGCAGCAGCCCCTGTATTCACGAGCAACAGACTCGCACTCACTAACATTCATTTCTGACTTCAGCACAGTTAATCTCCCTATTGACCACTTCTGTAAGTAAAGATCCTATCATTATCGAGTTAACTTGAGGTGTCCTACCCTCATTCGGGCTTTCTACAGCTGAAAAATCACTCAATATTATTTCTGAAATTTATTAATTACTTTCCATGTCGAGCCTCAGTGGGGCACATGCCCCTGCGTAGTGGTCAATGCATGGGAGATGCCTTGGCTGTGCAGGTTTAAAAAAAAGAAAAAACTTTCTTCCTACAGAACCTCAAATTAATTAACGACACTTGGCCTTCGTGCCATAGCAGGATGGAAATATTTTTCCAGCGACTTATGCTTTTGTGTTAGCTGATGTTATCTTAACATTATTAGAAAAGGAAGAGCATGCTTTATATGATAAAGCTCAGCAATTGTCAAAATATGACACCTTTTTGATGCAGATGAGGGAACACGAGTTTCTCCAATCTTTGTGGGAAGTGGCTAGAATTATATGAACAGTATTAGGGATGCAGTACCACGGCCTCATTTCAAACGAGCCTGGTTGCCCGTTGGAGGTACATTATTAAAAACTGTCTTTGGGTCTCCTTACGAAACAGATGCAAAATGCTGGGATTTGGACACACAGCAAGCGCTTTCGGAAACACAAGTTTATCACGAAGTGTTGGTACATCAACAGGTGTACCTGACACATCTTGAGAATAACCTGTTAGCCACAACTAGACAAATACAAGTTGTAGCTGACAGATTAACACGGCACTATGGTGCACTTCAACAATCCTTTAACCGAGAGTGGACTCATCTTCACTCAGGATTAAATAATCTGACTATCACATTGCACATTGTGAAGACCACGCAGATTCTTTTATTTAGTACACACACAGCACAGTTACATATACACATGTTACACTCAGCCATTCTACTCTGACTGCAAGGAGAACTCAGTCCACACCTGATACCCTCAGAGCCCTTCTTGCACCTCCTACACAATGTATCGTCACCAATTTTGGCCCCTAAACAAATGCTTTATGCCGTGTGGGAAAGCAACCTCAAATTTTACTATGCTGCATTGGATGTCTGACTTACCTGTAATTCGGATGGTATTCGGATGTGAATGAGGATGCCAATCAAGTGCGCAAATTGCGGATACGAGTGCTATCAAATATACACTTTTCCAGTCTCTTGCGCCACCCTTCACCACCATGTTGTTTGGCAGACACAAGAACTTTTAATAGTTAGTCGGGATCGACAAACCCACGCCACTCTCTCTCGCGCTGAACTATCCAGTTGCATCCATACAACACATTACTTATGCTCCACACTAATTTTACACACTAACACTACTGAGTGCGAGATGTCACTGTTTTTAGCTGAAACTACTACACCTCCATGTCCTCATGTTCTAGTCTCACTTCGTCAACCAATAATTCAACCTGTTTGCAACAGTTTTCTATTCGCTGTTCCACAGACTGTCACTACCACCCTGGTGGGCCACCGTTCAATGTCAAACTGAATTGTACCGGGTAACACTGAATAATAGTGGCCTAGTGTATAATAGTTGAAGATGTGACGTGTACGCTGCTTCTATGAGGATATCATCTCAATTGCACTCCACCTTTCATGTCACCATTCCCACATTTACCTTATACGTTCCTGAACTCTCTCTTAAACTCCATCACCATGAGAAGCTAAAGAATTTACCAAATACCAATGATTCAGATCTACTCCAATCGATCAATCATCTCCTTACCCAGGAACATAACCAAGTTGCTCTTGACGGAGTGGCCTCACATATTGCTGATTGGCACCAAACCAAGCAACTAACCACTGTTGTATTACCCAGCGCTAGTTCGGTAATCATCACTGTAATTATTCTGATTATAGTATCCTGGATAATCTGTAAAAGAGTGTTTGGCAAATGTTTCACTTCCTGCCAAGAAGTAGTACCACCCCCACAACCTGAAGATGAATATCATACCTGAATCTACCTGTCAACCTTGGTGCATATGATCAGGCATGACCTCCCCCCTCCCTTAGAATTAAGTTGTAGTCTAGGTGTCAGGTCAATGAACAAATTTTGTAATGGATTTGTATTTCTATGTAAAGGCTAAGGAATCCCAATTTAATTGGCGAGTCGTAACACGACTTTTGTTTTCTCTTTAAATTATTGTCATTTTGTAATGTTCCCATTCACCCCCCCCTCTCCCCCCCCCCTCTCCCCCCCCTCTCAGTCTGATCAATAATTTTTGTAAAAACCATTACATATCTCTGAACATCTATCATAAAACTGTTTAAAATCAACAAATTAGGATTGTGTCATTACCTAGCCAGTGAACGATCACGTTTCCTTGGAGAGGTAAGGCTCCTACCAATTTCTGTAAGACAAAGACATATTTTATGTAATGCTCCATTTTACTAGTATACTATTACTTAGCTGTAAGTTTATTTGTTATAAAAATAAAGCCTAAAATATTTCAGAGGTACAATAAACAATTCTGAAAAGTTTAAGTAGTGCATCTGTAATACCGTTGATATATTTAACTGAAATGTGATTCATATGGAATTGAAATTCTTATCCTGTAAGTACACTGGAGATAAAGAACTTATTGACTTATGCCATATGTTAATACTGACTGTTTTAATTTTATTTAGTTCCATGTCTCAGTTGTTACTAGGAAAATCTGTTCTGGCATGAGGTGAAAGAGCATTAGCAGTGGAGAAAGGAGGAGGGGGTCAAGAACCTGTAACTATCAGTCACAACAGCCATGCTTGCAGAATTCTGAACTGTCATCTCTCTTCTGTTGCTCAAGAAGGAGATGACGAGCACGAGATTCAAACGTTTTTCATTTTAGCAGCTCACAGTCTCATAACAAGTTTAAAAAAACAGTAAGTAGTGTAATATGCCTCACTAACAAACTTATTTGTGGGTAAACTGTTGGTGGTATAGCTGTGTAAAAGTGCTCTGTATGAATTCTACCCCCAGAAGAACAAGATGTGACATGATACTAAAGGGTAAGCCAATAATTATAATATAGAACTAGAACCCAATTTGCTAAACATCAACAGATACAGTAAGGCGGAGGGGGTGCCGGTAGAGAGGAGGGGGTGCCGGTAGAGAGGAGGGGGTGCCGGTAGAGAGGAGGGGGTGCCGGTAGAGAGGAGGGGGTGCCGGTAGAGAGGAGGGGGTGCCGGTAGAGAGGAGGGGGTGCCGGTAGAGAGGAGGGGGTGCCGGTAGAGAGGAGGGGGTGCCGGTAGAGAGGAGGGGGTGCCGGTAGAGAGGAGGGGGTGCCGGTAGAGAGGAGGGGGTGCCGGTAGAGAGGAGGGGGTGCCGGTAGAGAGGAGGGGGTGCCGGTAGAGAGGAGGGGGTGCCGGTAGAGAGGAGGGGGTGCCGGTAGAGAGGAGGGGGTGCCGGTAGAGAGGAGGGGGTGCCGGTAGAGAGGAGGGGGTGCCGGTAGAGAGGAGGGGGTGCCGGTAGAGAGGAGGGGGTGCCGGTAGAGAGGAGGGGGTGCCGGTAGAGAGGAGGGGGTGCCGGTAGAGAGGAGGGGGTGCCGGTAGAGAGGAGGGGGTGCCGGTAGAGAGGAGGGGGTGCCGGTAGAGAGGAGGGGGTGCCGGTAGAGAGGAGGGGGTGCCGGTAGAGAGGAGGGGGTGCCGGTAGAGAGGAGGGGGTGCCGGTAGAGAGGAGGGGGTGCCGGTAGAGAGGAGGGGGTGCCGGTAGAGAGGAGGGGGTGCCGGTAGAGAGGAGGGGGTGCCGGTAGAGAGGAGGGGGTGCCGGTAGAGAGGAGGGGGTGCCGGTAGAGAGGAGGGGGTGCCGGTAGAGAGGAGGGGGTGCCGGTAGAGAGGAGGGGGTGCCGGTAGAGAGGAGGGGGTGCCGGTAGAGAGGAGGGGGTGCCGGTAGAGAGGAGGGGGTGCCGGTAGAGAGAGGGGGTGCCGGTAGAGAGAGGGGGTGCCGGTAGAGTGAGGGGGTGCCGGTAGAGAGAGGGGGTGCCGGTAGAGAGAGGGGGTGCCGGTAGAGAGAGGGGGTGCCGGTAGAGAGAGGGGGTGCCGGTAGAGAGAGGGGGTGCCGGTAGAGAGAGGGGGTGCCGGTAGAGAGAGGGGGTGCCGGTAGAGAGAGGGGGTGCCGGTAGAGAGAGGGGGTAGAGACTTATGAAACAATACCATGCACTGTAGAGAATTTTTTCTAACAGTGGTTCTTAAATGCTGTACACACTTATATCACCCACTAGATGCAACAGGCACTCATAGTAATCTAAAATTTACCGAACCCAGTCGAAAGATACAATCTGACATTAGGTCAGGCTGGTCAATTTGAAAGGTCAGCAAAAAATAGCAGATAGAAAGGGCCTACCTTCATAATATATCTAATGTGGTCAAGAACTTCCTTTCCCAAATGATTTGGTTTGATGAGTAGTTCATTCCCCAGGTGTCTTCCATACAAAATGACCATTTATATACTTCATTTGATTCCCTCATGGTGTATAGTACAAAATGTATTTCAGTGTAGAGGTTAAGTAGGTACAGAAGTGAACATACATAATCAAGCTGGGATTGCAGTCCTGGTTATGGAGTATCAGGACAGGAATTATTGTCGTTCCCCACAAGCTACATTAATGCACTTTAAAATATGTGTAAGTGATGAATAATTATTCAGCTCTTAAGCCTATTATCAAAAGTATGTCCCAGTAATGGGATTACTAAAAGTTTAGTACAGGCAACTACAAGTCAGAAACAAATTTTTAGACACAAAAAAATAGGAACAAAATTGCTCCATTTGCAAAGCAAAGGTACATATAGGTAATGGGATAGGTTAACTTCTAAAAAAAAACAAGGATCTGTGACATTCATGTGAATGTTCCATAGTTAGATGCTAGGCTAATTGAAGAAAGTTATGATGAAAAGACGTGGATATTTTTAACAAACAGAGGCATGTAATTTGAAATAATGTTCAGAAAGTGTAGCTTTAGAATACAATACCATTTCAAGGAACGCATGGAGGGCACTGAAACCAATCTCGTGTAATGTGCCCATATCAATGGCCTTGGCCACAGCAATGGACTCACATAGAATGGTTTACACAGCTATAGATTGTAGGACAAAGACAACAAGCAAGAAGAAGAAGAAGAAGAAGAAGAAGAAGAAAAAATCACTTTAGGTTTGCAAATGAATTTGAATTGTCATAGGGGGCAAAGTATTTGGAAGATCAGTTGAACAGAGTGGATAGTGTCTTTTAGACAGATTACCAAGTCTGAAAAGTGTAACAGGATGTCGTTTTATCGAAGATGGCGGTTCTGAGAGAATTGGATTACATAAGCAATACTTCCTACCCCCATGAACCATGGACCTTGCCATTGGTGGGGAGGCTTGTGTGCCTCAGCAATACAGATGGCAGTACTGTAGGTGCAACCACAATGGAGGGGTATGTGTTGAGAGGCCAGACAAACATGTGGTTCCTGAAGAGGGGCAGCAGCCTTTTCAATAGTTGCAGGGGCAACAGTCTGGATGATTGACTGATCTGGCCTTGTAACATAAAACCAAAACGGCCTTACTGTGCTGGTACTGAGAACGGCTGAAAGCAAGGGAAAACTACAGCCGTAATTTTTCCCCAGGGCATGCAGCTTTACTGCATGGTTAAATGATGATGGCGTCCTCTTGGGTAAAATATTCCAGAGGTAAAATAGTCCCCACATTTGGATCTCCAGGCAGGGACTACTCAAGAGGACGTCATTTTCAGGAGAAAGAAAACTGGAGTTGTACGGATCAGAGCGTGGAATGTCAGATCCCTTAATCGGGCAGGTAGGTTAGAAAATTTAAAAAGGGAAATGGATAGGTTGAAGTTAGATACAGTAGAAATTAGTGAAGTTCGGTGGCAGGAGGAACAAGACTTTTGGTCAGGTGAATACAGGGTTATAAATACAATATCAAATAGGGGTAATGCAGGAGTAGGTTTAATAATGAATAAAAAAAATAGGAGTGCGGGTAAGCTACTACAAACAGCGTAGTGAATGCATTATTGTGGCTAAGATAGACATGAAGCCCATGCCTACTGCAGTAGTACAAGTTTACATGCCAACGATCTCTGCAGATGATGATGAAATGGATGTAATGTATGATGAGATAAAAGAAATTATTCAGGTAGTCAAGGGAGACAAAAATTTAATAGTCATGGGTGACTGGAATTCGAGAGTAGGAAAAGGGAGAGTAGGAAACATAGTGGGTGAATATGGATTGGGGGAGAGAAAGGAAAGAGGAAGCCGTCTGGTAGAATTTTGCACAGAGCATAACTTAACCATAGCTAACACTTGGTTCAATAAGATTTTATACATGGAAGAAGCCTGGAGATACTAGAAGGTATCAGATAGATTATATAATGGTAAGACAGAGATTTAGGAACCAGGTTTTAAATTGTAAGAATTTCCAGGGGCAGATGTGGACTCTGACCACAATCTATTGGTTATGACCTGTAGATTAAAACTGAAGAAACTGCAAAAAGGTGAGAATTTAAGGAGATGGGACCTGGATAAACTAACTAGACCAGAGATTGTACAGAGTTTCAGGGAGAGCATAAGGGAACAATTGACACGAATGGGAGAAAGAAATACACTAGAAGAAGAATGGGTAGCTCTGAGGGATGAAGTAGTGAAGGCAGCAGAGGATCAAGTAGGTAAAAAGATGAGGGCTAATAGAAATCCTTGGGTAACACAAGAAATATTGAATTTAATTGATGAAAGGAGAAAATATAAAAATGCAGTAAATGAAGCAGGCAAAAAGGAATACAAACGTCTCGGAAATGAGATTGACAGGAAGTGCAAAATGGCTAAGCAGGGAAGGCTAGAGGACAAATGTAAGGATGTAGAGGCTTATCTCACTAGGGGTAAGATAGATACTGCCTACAGGAAAATTAAAGAGACCTTTGGAGAAAAGAGAACCACTGTATGAATATGATGAGCTCAAATGGAAACCCAGTTCTAAGCAAAGAAGGGAAAGCAGAAAGGTGGAAGGAGTATATAGAGAATTAATACAAGGGCGATGTACTTGAGGACAATATTATGGAAATGGAAGAGGATGTAGATGAAGATGAAATGGGAGATACGATACTGCGTGAACAGAGCACTGAAAGACCTGAGTCGAAACAAGGCCCCGGGAGTAGACAACATTCCATTGGAACTACAGCCAGCCTTGGGAGAGCCAGTCCCGACATAACTCTACCATCTGGTGAGCAAGATGTATGAGACAGGCAAAATACCCTCAGACTTCAAGAAGAATATAATAATTCCAATCCCAAAGAAAGCAGGTGTTGACAGATGAGAAAATTACCGAACTATCAGATAATAAGTCACAGCTGCAAAATACTAACGCGTATTCTTTACAGACGAATGGAAAAACTTGGAGAAGCTGAGCTCGGTGAAGATCAGTTTGGATTCCGCAGAAATGTTGGAACACGTGAGGCAATACTGCCCCTACGACTTATCTTAGAAAATAGATTAAGGAAAGGCAAACCTACATTTCTAGCATTTGTAGACTTAGAGAAAGCTTTTGACGATGTTGACTGGAATACTCTCTTTCAAATTCTGAAGGTGACAGGGGTAAAATAAGGGGGGCGAAAGGCTATTTAGAATTTGTACAGAAACCAGATGGCAGTTAGAAGGGTCGAGGGGTATGAAACGGAAGCAGTGGTTGGGAAGGGAGTGAGACAGGGTTGTAGCCTCTCCCCGATGTTATTCAATCTGTATATTGAGCAAGCAGTAAAGGAAACAAAAGAAAAATTCGGAGTAGGTATTAAAATCCATGGAGAAGAAATAATAACTTTGAGGTTTGCCGATGACATTGTAATTCTGTCAGAGACAGCAAAGGACGTGGAAAAGCAGCTGAATGGAATGGAAATTATCTTGAAAGGAGGATATAAGATGAACATCAACAAAAGCAAAACGAGGATAATGGATTGTAGTTGAATTAAGTTGGGTGATGCTGAGGGAATTAGATTAGGAAATGAGATGCTTAAAGTTGTAAAGGAGTTTTGCTATTTGGGGAGCAAAATAACTAATGATGTTCGAAGTAGACAGGATATAAAATGTAGACTGGCAATGGCAAGGAAAGCGTTTCTGAAGAAGAGAAATTAGTTAACATCGAGTATAGATTTAAGTATCAGGAAGTCATTTCTGAAAGTATTTGTATGGGAGTGTAGCCATGTACTCAAGTGAAGCATGGATGATAAATAGTTTGGACAAGAAGAGAATAGAAGCTTTTGAAATGTGGTGCTACAGAAGAATACTGAAGATTAGATGTGTAGATCACATAACTAATGAGGAGGTATTGAATAGAATTGGGGAGAAGAGGAGTTTGTGGTGCAATTTGACTAGGAGAAGGGACCAGTTGGTAGGACATGATCTGAGGCATCAAGGGATCACAAATTTAGCATTGGAGGGCAGCGTGGAGTGTAAAATTCGTAGAGGGAGACCAAGAGATGAATACACTAAGCAGATTCAGAAGGATGTAGGTTGCAGTAAGTACTGGGAGATGGAGAAGCTTGCACAGGATAGAGTAGCATGGAGAGCAGCATCAAACCAGTCTCAGGACTGAAGACAACAACAACAACAACAACAACAACAACAACGACAACAACAACAACCATGACTTAATTGTACAATAGGATGCCATAAGAATAACATGTGGTATTTTCCCTTTGATTATCTTTTAGACAACTGATTAAGGTGTTAGGTATTTTATCTAAAGGTTTACAGAACAAGACTTCTCTTATAAAATTTGTTGCACATGATTCATGAGAGTTCACAGAGAATGGTGACATTCAACGGTCTTCCAAGTCATTTCGTGTAGCCCACCATGAACTCATCTCCTTCTCCAACAACTTCATCACAGAGTGTAAAGCACCCAATTATTTTCTAGGTATATTCCAATATTTGCCCTCTCCTTGAAGTTTTTACCCTCTATAGATCCCTCTAGTATGATGGAAGTTACTCATTGCTCTCTGAACACATGGCCTATCATTTTGTTCCTTCTTGTCTATTTTTCTATGGTGAAACTCCTTATGACATCAGTCCACTAAATTTTCAATGGTCTTCTGTAGAATCACATCTCAAACACTTTGATCCTTTTCATTTCTGGTTTTCCCATAGTATGTATTTGACTTCTATACATTTCTGTGTTCCAAATGTACAGTTCCCTGCCCCCTTCCAACACTGCAACCCCCTCCTCTTGTGATTTTAGGACTTACAAAAGAATTTTACATGTGCCACCTGCATTATTTGATTGCAGGTCTCCCAATAATTTGTTTAACCCTTCCCAGAGCTTCACGATATTTTGTTGAAGATGTAATCTTCAGGTCTGTGCCTGCTGTCTTGACATAAAATTGATCTCCTGTAGTTCCATCTTTAGCTAGGCAGTTGACAAGTTCATTTCTTGGAATACTTATGGGTCTTGGTGGCCAGATAAAGATCACTGTCTTTCCAGAGGTGCAGAATCGGCAAGTAGTGCCTGGATTTGGTGACCAAAGGATTCTTGGGATAGCACAGGGTTATTACCTTTAAGCAACTCATGGAATCAATACAGATGAGAAAGTTCGTTGTGGCTTGGGATTTGATGTACTGCAAAGCCTGAGAAATAGCAACCACCTCTTCAGTGAATACACTGCAGGCACTTGGCAGTGAGTGCATCTCATGATGATGATTATTATGATGATTACTAGTTTGTGGGGTGCTTAAATGAACAGTTATCAGCAGCTGTAGACGTTCCCAGTCATTACACTGTCCAATCTCAGCACTTTCACGAATAATGATGAAATGATGAGGGTAACACAAGCACCAGTGCTTCTAATGTCCCCTCATGTGCAAAACTAACTGATTCTGTCTTGTACTTTTGGGCCATCTGTGTGGATACATATTTAATTACAATAATCATGAAATACTGAAAGAAGAAGGTGTTTGAGAAGTGTAGGATCAGCATCCTACTTGGGGTTACAAAGGAGGACCATCCGTAACACTGGACAGAATACAGGCTACAGGTGTGTTGAGAGGGAGCTCTAGGGACCCAGACTAATGGATGCTGTTGGAGGTCCTTCATTACAATATCAAGTCTAAACACAGCTAACCTTCCCAGTTTTGGGTGATGCAAAAACAGTTTGGACTGCTAGTTGTGGAACAGAATTGAGTGACCGGAGCTAGAAATTTGTCAGCAGGGCTCATACAGGAGCCCCCTAAAGCCAACCGCACAACTGTGTGTACAACAGGGTGAAGCAAGTTCAGTACAGATGGTGCTGCTCGCCCATAGGCAGCACATCTGTAGTCCAAGTGGGATAAAATCAGTACTTTGTAAAATCTCTTAAGTACTGTGCAGCCCGTGCCCCACAAAGAGAGACTAAGTAAACAGAGGTCGTTCAGTTTCTTCGTGCAAGTTGCCTCAAGTCAGCAGACATGTGGCAGCCAAGTTAGCCTGTGGTGAAATAAAATACATAACAATTGGAAAGCTTCAACGACTTGAAGTAACTGGTCACCAAGGTAAATTTATGAGCGCAGGTGCCCAGACTGGAGTTGACAAAAATGAATAACTTGTGATTTTGCAGCAGAAAATTGATAGCTGTGATTCAGGTCCCAACCATGTGCTCTCCAGACAGCCCCTGAGGGCCAAGATTGTCCACATACACTGATGCAGAGACTGTGGGGCCTACTGAATTTACAATACCATTGATGAGATAGCAAACAGCATTACACTAGGAACCAATCCCTGAGGAACTCCAGTTTCCTGCACATATTGGATACTGAAGGTCTAACCTATCCAGAGCTGAAAAAATTGGAGAGATAGGAAATTCTGGATGGAAGTGAGTAAACTGCCCTGGAATCTGCACTCGTGCAGCATAGATACGATGTAATGTCACCAGATGCCTTCTGTGGGTCAAGGGACACAGCAATCTGATGATGGTGATTCACATAAGCACTGCACACTATGGATTTCAAATGAACCAGATGATCTGTGGTAGACTGGAAAGCCCAAATACCACTTTGGAATCACAATATATGTCCTCTGGTTTCAAGGCACCAACAAAATGATGAACCATTCATTCAAATAAATTACAGTGTCCATTTAACGGGGAGATTGGCCAATAGTTAGTCTTTCCTTGAAAATATGCTAGTCCCTTCCTGGTTTCAGGACAGGAATAATAACACTTTTCCACCACTGAGAGGGAAATACTCCCTCCTGCCAAATCCAATTAAAAAGCTTGAGGATATGTTTCATGGTGCTGGCAAGACGATGTTTGAGAATTTGCTAATGAATTTATTCAGGTCCAGAGGCTGTATCTCTGCACACTGCCAAAGCACTGTGAAACTCCCATTCAGTAAAGGGGACACTGTATGATAAAGATGTACTTGGAAAGATAGCAGGTGGAACTTAACAAGATGTTTCCAGGTCAGGAAATGAGGATTGTAATTACTGGAAGTGGACACTTCAGTGAAGTGTGCTGCAATACTTTTAGCAAGTACCACTGGATCAGTGCTAGTGTTACCACTGACAGACACCATGGGTGGTGGATTGCTGTATATACAGCAGAGTTCAATCCATACTTGGGACGATGGGCTGTGGGATTGCATAGTTGAGATATGTTGCTCCCAACATTCCTGCTTCCTTTTCTTTATTAAAAACCATGCGTTCACCTGAAGTCTCTCAAATGCTACTAAATTATCCATAGTGGGCTGGTGCTTGTGCCACTGAAGCTGTCTGTAGCATTTCCTGATAGCTGCAGTTACATCTTCAGACCACCACAGCACTGGTGGCCATCAGGATGAGCCTGAGAAGTATAGAGTACTGTTTCTGATGCAGCACAGGTGATAGTGTCCTATACCAATTTGTCAATATCCATCACACAATTGGCTGCAAAAGTGATTGCAGAGGAGATGGCCTGCCACTCAACTTTCAAAAATGACCAACAGTGAGAATATTCTAGATATCTGTTATTATAGAGGGAGAGAAATATATGAAAATGGTTGTAGTCGCAAAGATCACCATGGATGTGCCTTTGAATCAGGGATAAGATAATTGGGCTGCATACTGAGTTCAAGAAGAGCATACTTTCCTTTAGCCAGCAGCCTGTGGCTGTTGTTTCTTGACTTGTGAGGGTGCCACCTTCACATGTGTCAGTCAAGCAGTAGGTGTCTGTCCACTTCGGGGTACTGGGTCTCCGGGCAAGAGCTACTATGCCAGGTAGCCCCTGACACGGCAGAGTGGCACTCAGGGGGAGAGCCTCTGATGAGAGTGAGTAGATAATGTAACTGACATTCTCTCCTCCAAAATGTGGGACAGTCGCTGGAATATGACCATGACAAGGAGGTGTCATCCAACACTTTATTATGTGAGGTGTGGACATCACAGTCACAAAATTTGAAGCCATATTAGTCATATGAAGTCTTTGAAACTTTTTCCTTGCATCTTGGTAAGACAAGTGATCAATGTTTATTTTCCTCTCCCTCTCTAACAGTAACCGTTATGATGAATGAGGAGGATGCAGTTCAGGACAGTTCACACACATAGACGGTGTGTCACAATGGTTGCCCTCATGGGGCACACATCCACACACCCTACCAAACCTTTGGCATTTAAAACATTGTATTAGAGGAGGGATACAAGGCCTGACATCACACCTACGAACTGTGACCATAGACTCCTCAGGTAAAATGTTCCCACTGAAGGAAAGGATAAAAGCTCCAGTGTGCTTTGTTATCCTCGGGTCCCTTCTGGATGTGGCGAACAAAATGGGCTCCGTGCCATGGCAGATTAGTATGCAGCTCTTCATCAACTTGTAGTATTAGGTCTCAACGGAAGTCCACATCTAGAATTCTATTGAGGTTACTACGAGGAGAAATTGTGACTGGTATCTTTCTTAACTTGACACAGGTCCTTGACTGGTTGGCAGGTGATGTTTTGATCAACAAAGGTCAATTTCTCATCTTCTCTATTGCTACAATCTCTCCAAACCAATATTCAATATTTTCAATGAAAAAGATTGGCCTCATCACAGGGATAGAGCTGCCATCAGTTTGTGAATGAACTGAGATCTCAGCACAATGTCCACTTCCATTTCTCCTCACCTGGCGCTCATCTTGAGGCTTGGTCAATGATAGAAATCCTGTAGGATTGTAAACTTCTGCATTAAAATCACTGTTCCTGATTGATAAGAGAGCCATGTTTGCACAAACACCATTAAGTTTGATTCATTCATTGCAGATCATCCGCCCCAATACTGCTTAATTCAGTTGGAGGCTCTCCCCACGAGTGGCAGCCCGCTGAGGCAAAGGCCACCTGGCTCAATAGCCGTTTCACAGAGTCTCAGTACTCTGAAGTGAGCAGGCACCTACTCCTAGGCTGACATGTGGAGTTCACAGCTCAGACATCTGTAGTGCAATCTCTGTGTTATCAGGGAGCTACTAGTGAGAAGGTACATGACAACTGAACAATTATGAACTGGCTACCATGCTGGATTTTGGGTGCAGAGGTAGATCCACTTTATTGATAGGTACAAATGACAACAACGCACAGTGGAGAGGTAATGCAACACAGTAAGGCTTCCTTCCCCAAATGGCCTGCACATTTGGAAAGCACATGTCAAACCCAAAAAGGTGACCAGAATGTCAGAAACCAAAGAATGTGAGGGGGAAAAGAGATAAAAAAGGGAAAGTGAAAAAGAGTGAAACCTTCGAATGTCTGAAGAATTGTCACATGGCCAAGGTAAAAAGTTTTACCCAATCTGAAGAAACTCCTGTTAGTTGCCTCTTATGACATACAGGGAAGGGCCATGGGTCTGACGCTGATGATTAGTGAATTGTATAACAGAACTTAATATTCACCTATAGCCAGCACCGTTTGTGTTGTACAGTATTATATTTGAGACCTGTGTTGAAATGATGGTATGTAGTAGTTTAGTAATTTTTGTGTATGTATCACGTGATACAAAATCTTAATGTAAGCCTTACAGTGAATTGGTTATTCTATCATTTTATCACAGTGTCCCTCCCCTTGGCAGATCAAAATGGGAGAGTAATCCAGAATGTTTTGCCAATACTGAGTTCATTACAAACTGTAAATAAATGACCTTCAAAATAGCAAAAACAAAAAATTAATTTAATTACCTTCATTCATTCTCCAATTATCTGTATGTAACTTCCAGAATCTAGGTATTCCGAATTTAAATTTATTTTTGATTTCATAAGGCAAACCTGAAAATGTAAATAAAGACATATCAATAATTATCAACAAGACTCAGAGCTTAATTATGCTTTGTGCCAGACAGACATAAAAAGATACAAAAGGTGACAAATACTTCAAATAAAGAGTTCCCCCATTAGCAAAACAAAGAGTTGTAGCAGACAAGATATGCACAAATTAATTTAACCAGAATTTCATACTAGCCAGCCCATTCACCAGTTATGAAAATTTGTTCATAGCAGTAAAAATGCAAGTGATCTGTATTAAATAAATGAACAAGTAATCAGTGATCTGGTGTCAAACCTTTCATTTAAAAAGTTACCCCTCTGTGATTAGTCCTCACCTGAAACAACAAAACAATCGTCATGTACAACAAATGGGGAATGCTTATCAACCCTTGATACCACTGATGCTAACAGGGCATTAACAAACCCAGCTTTTATATTATTGTCATTATCATCACCCTCCTCCACTTTGTAACACTGAGACTCATTTAAGTTTACATTTTGATCTTCTGTACTCATTTTGTTCACTCTTTGGTTTGAATAAAGATTCCTGTTTTGTTAAGCTTTCTACCTTGTGTACTTAATTTTTAAAGTCAACTTCCTGCCTACATTCTCTCGTGAATGTTTTCTTTTCACTAGTGGAGGAGAAAAAATTCAGTGGATGTTTGGGTAGAAAAATTTGAACTATCATTTATGAATGAAAATGATTGCTCCAGGTCCAGTAAGCCTACAGCAACATTGCTTGGGTGTCACTGGTTCTACAGGAGAGTGTGTGTGTGTGTGTGTGTGTGTGTGTGTGTGTGTGTGTGTGTGTGTGTGAGAGAGAGAGAGAGAGAGAGAGAGAGAGAGAGAGAGAGAGAGAGAGAGAGAGAGATATTTGATGATGAGAGAAGGAGAAAGAAAGAAAGAAGAAGTAAGGAGAAATAAAGAAGAAGGAAGAAGAAGAAGAAGAAATAACACAGTACCGGCACGTAGCCTACAACTCTCCACTGACACCAACAGGACTACCAAGCATCAAGTCCCCATCTGACAGAAGGCTGTAGTCTGTCCTCACACTGTGGGAAGATCTGGAATTTAATCTGGGATAAAGATTGAAAAATTAGTGTTCAGCATCTCTTAACATGTCTTTTTCCTGGGATCTCATTGACAGGATTAGAGTTTTCTTCAGTGATAAAGTCCTGCTCTGAAGTAAGCTCTATGACCAGAGTGTCAGAGTACATTAGGAGATACAAGGTCTGGACACACTGAGTATTGTCTGTGCATCAACATAAACTGTTTCCATTATTTTGAGAAGACTTCTGTGAACGGGCCACCTTATTCTGTTATACTGGATGGTATCTTCAGGTAAATAGATCACACAAAATCATAAAAACAGCCACAGTCTAAGTGGTATACTGGGTAATCATTACAAAAATTTAACATTTAGGATCTGTCTATCCACATGGCCTATCATGGAGAAACTTACTGCACAAACCTCATTTGAAGTCCCATGAGTTTCTTGTCAAATGTAACTGCCCTGAGCTAAAGTATCAACAATGTAGGAAAAGACAGATACATGACTGCCAGCTCCATCAACTCCATCAACACTCTGGTCTGAGATACCCGATTCGGCAGTCGTGTACATGTAGTGTCCTTATTTGTGTATACTAATGATGTGTGTCTCCCTTACTGATTGAGGCTGTGGCCAAAAGGTTTATTTAAGTGCCTTTCAATTGTGCCTGTCTGCAAATTAATGTGTCTTCTTTACAGGAAGTAGCTATCTGTCTTTCCCAACACTTTAAATATTCCTCACTAGAGTTTCCATTGTGTAAGTTGAAGTACCATTTAAAACCACGTCTCATCTTTTATTTCAAAAATTAAAAAATCACTGTTTTTGCACATTCCTCAGATCCCACGAGATACAACTGCTAGTGACATTCCATAGAAGCTTGGACAACATGCTAAAAATCAAGAACAGATTCTGTGTAATGGTTTGAACACATTTAGGTGCATATTTGTTGTTTATTTAAAAAGAAAATGGCACCATACTAAAACTACTACTCAAATTGGCACAATTTTTTTTTTGAAGGAAATTGTTTGAAAGGTATCATGTTTTGAAATGATTTTGTCAGCCATGAGATTCTATATAATACTGATAGCTGCTATAAAAACCTATTTGTGATATTATTTTAAAATTTCTCTCTGTGAGTAACACTGCAAGCAATCTGAATGTCTAAAAATACTTCAACATTGTGTGAGTAGGCACAGTCCCCTTACAGTTTTTGTTTTGTCAGCTCTAGTTTTTTTTTTTTTTTTTTTTTTTGTGGTTTTAGGGCGCAAAACTGCTATGGTCATTAGCGCCCGGTCCGTGACTGAGGAAATAATAAAAACTGAAAATGGAAAACAGCAAAAATGGGAACGAAACTCAAATAATTGGTGACACTAATAGCAGAAACAAGGCTTAAAAGTCCACTACAGAGTGGGGTTGATGGTCCCCGATAAAACTTCAAATGACTGACGTCATTTCACTGTCACTAATAAACTGGAGAACGCGGTCGGCTGAGCGCGTGTCATCTGCTAAAATCGACGATATATCAGGCGATAGCTGTAGACGGGAGCGGAACGGATTAAAATAGGGGCATTCAATTATAAGGTGTCTTACCGTCCACAGCTGAGAGCAGTGGGGACAGAGTGGGGGAGGATCGCCGCTTAAAAGATGTCGATGGCTAAAAAGACAGTGCCCTATCCGGAGTCTAGCTAAAATTACCTCCTCCCGACGACGCGTTCGGGAGGAAGAGGTCCAAGCGCAAGGAAGGGCTTTCACTTCCCGCAATTTATTTCGGGAAAGTGTTGACCAATGCGCATGCCATAAATGAGCAACTTTGCGACATAAACCGCTCCGTAGATCGGTGAAGGGAAGCGACTGAATAGATGGCCGAGGAAGAGAAACTGCAGCCTTGGCTGCTATATCAGCCGCCTCATTCCCACAGATACCAGCGTGTCCCGGGAGCCAGAGGAACGCCACCGAGACGCCCCCCAGGTGGAGCAAGCGCAGACAGTCCTGAATCCGATGGACCAGAGGGTGCACAGGGTAAAGAGCTTGGAGACTGAGGAGAGAGCTGAGAGAATCTGAGCAGATTACGTACTGTATCCGCTGATGGCGGCGGATGTAGTGGACAGCCTGGAGAACAGCGAAAATCTCCGCAGTATAAACCGAACACTGGTCGGGAAGCCGAAAGTGATTTGGGGCGTCGCCAACAATATAGGCACTCCCTACACCCAACGATGTTTTCGAGCTGTCGGTGTAAATAAATGTGGCGTCCGTCATTTGTGCACATAGAGCAGCAAATGCCCGACGATAAACAAGTGTAGGGGTACCATCCTTGGGAAATCGACAAAGGTCACGGAGCAGGCAGATCCGGGGACAGAGCCAAGGCGGTGCTGTACCCCAAGTTGTCAAGAAGGTGTTAGGGAAGCGGAAGGAAAGAGAATGGAGCAGTTGATGGAAGCGGACTCCCGGGGGTAGTAGGGAGGAGGAGCGGCCTGCATACCCTACATCAAAGGAGGCGTCGAAAAAAGGGTCATGGGCTGGATTAGCAGGCATGGAAGACAGATGGCTAGCATAACGGCTCAGAAGGACCGCTCGCCGATTGGACAGCGGAGGTTCAGCAGTCTCAGCATAAAGGCTTTCCACAGGGCTAGTGTAAAAAGCTCCAGACGCTAAACGTAATCCACGGTGGTGGATAGAGTTGAGACGCCGAAGAATAGACGGCTGAGCAGAGGAGTAGACTATGCTTCCATAGTCCAATTTCGAGCGCACTAAGGCGCGATAGAGGCGCAGAAGGACCACTCGGTCCGCTCCCAAGGAGGTACCATTCAGGACACGGAGGGTGTTGAGTGTTCACATACAGCGAGCCGAAAGATAGGAAATGTGGGAGGACCAGCACAGTTTTCTGTCAAACATAAGACTCAAGAATTTAGTGACGTCTGAAAACAGACGGTTGACAGGTCCTAGATGTAAGGAGGGTGGAAGAAACTCCTTTCGTCGCCAAAAATTAACACAAACGGTCTTACTGGGAGACAAACATAAGCCGGTTTCGATGCTCCAAGAGTGGAGGCGATCGAGACATCCTTGAAGACGTCGTTCAAGAAGGCTGGTCCGTTGAGAGCTGTAGTAGATCGCAAAATCGTCCACAAATAGGGAGGCCGAGACATCAGGAAGGAGACACTCCATAATTGGATTTATGGCGATGAGAAACAGTACAACACTCAGCACGGAGCCCTGGGGTACCCCGTTTCTTGGGAGAAAGTACGGGAGAGAGTAGTGTTCACCCGCACCCTAAATGTGCACTCTGCCATAAATTCGCGAAGAAAAAGGGGCAGCCAGCCTCGAAAGCCCCAAGAGAACAGTGTGCGGAGGATGCCTGTCCTCCAACAGGTATTGTATGCTCTCTCCAGATCAAAAAATATTGATACCGTTTGGTGTTTCCGGAGAAAATTGTTCATGATATAAGTGGAAGAGCAACAAGTTGGTCAACTGCAGAACGATGCTTTCGGAATCCGCATTGGGCAGGTGTTAAAAGACTGCGGGATTCCAGCCACCAAGCTAAACGGTAATTCACCATACGCTCCAAAACCTTACATACACTACTCGTGAGAGAAATGGGGCGATAGCTAGAGGGGAGATGTTTGTCCTTTCCAGGTTTCGGAACAGGAACGACGATAGCTTCCTGCCATCGTCTGGGAAAAGTACTGTCGGTCCAAATGTGATTATAAAGGCGAAGGAGGTAACGCAGACTATGGGTTGATAAATGCAGCAACATTTGGACGTGCATACCATCCGGTCCTGGGGCGGAGGAGCGAGAAGAAGAGAGTGCATGTTGGAGTTCCCGCATGGAGAAAACAGTATTGTAGCTTTCGCGATTTTGAGAGGAGAGAGCTACATGTCGCACTTCCGCTGCACGTTTCTTCGGGAGAAACGCTGGCGTGTAATTTGAAGAGCTCGAAATCTCAGCGAAGTGCTGACCAAATGAGTTAGAAATTGTGACGGGGTCCACTAATATATCATGCGTGACAGTGAGCCCAGAGACTGAGGAGAAACTAGGCGCGCCTGAGAACCATCGAAGCCGACTCCAAACTTCCGAGGAGGGAGTGAAGGTGTTAAATGAGCTAATAAAGAATTTCCAGCTGGCCTTCTTGCTATCGCGGATGACGCGACGGCATCGCGCACGGAACTGCTTATAGCGGATACAGTTCGCCAAAGTAGGATGATGGCGGAAAATGCGAAGAGCACGTCGCCGCTCACGTATTGTGTCACGGCATGCCTCGTTCCACCAAGGAACTGGGGGGCGCCGGGGCAATTCGGAGGTGCGTGGTATTGAACGTTCCGCAGCTGTAAGAATAACGTTGGTAATATGTGCGACCTCATCGTCGACGCTGGGAAAGTGACGGTCGCTAGAGACGAAAAAAGTGTCCAGTCAGCTTGGGCAAACTTCCAGCGTCGCGGCCGCATATATGGTAGTTGAGGCTGCAGTCTAAGGACACATGGAAAGTGGTCACTCGAGTGTGTATCATCAAGGGCGAACCATTCGAAGCGCCGAGCTAGTGGAACAGTACCGACCGCAAGGTCCAAATGAGATAAATTTGTCGTGGAGGCAGACAAAAATGTGGGGACCCCAGTGTTGAGGCAAACTAGATCCGCTTGGTGGAAGACGTCTAGCAATAGTGAGCCACGTGGACAAGGATGTGGAGATCCCCAAAGCGGGTGGTGGGCATTGAAGTCCCCAACCAGCAAATAGCGGGGTGGAAGCTGACCAAGAGGATGAAGGAGATCAGCTCATGCCATTGGTGTGGACGATGGAATGCATGCAGTACAAAGAGAGAACGTGTATCCAGAAAGGGAAAGACGGACGGCGACAGCTTGGAAGGAAGTGTTTAAATGGACTGGGTGATAATGGAGAGTATCATGGAGAAGAATCATGTCCTCCATGGGCTGGAGTGCCTTCAACAGAGGGGAGATCATATCGGACGGACTGAAAATGAGGGAGAACAAAGCGGTCATGGGGACGCAGCTTTGTTTCCTGAAGACAGAAGATGACCGGCGAGTAGGATCGTATTAGGATCGACAATTCATCCCGATTGGCTCGAATGCCGCGGATATTCCAGTGGATAATGGACATAGGGTGAACAGAAAATGGAGGAATGTGACCAAAGTTGCTGTCAACTCGACTGCTCAGAGCTTGCGACTGACAGCATGGAGTGGCATTCAGCCGAAGGCAGAAGATACTGATCCATAGGTTGTTCAGGAGCAGCTCCTGCCACCAGCGATCGGCCGGTTGATCGGGCGCCAGCAGTGCGCCTCAGCGACACAGAAGACGGCCGTGGGCGATTTCCGCCAGGAGGTGCTGTAGATGGGACACACCTTGGCGGAGAAGGAGATGAACTGGGTTTCTTTGTAGCCTTCTTGGAATGATGATGTTTAGAAGGAGGAGGAACCGATGGTTGTGAAGTTGGGGTACGTTAAAAATCTTCACGAGTGTGCTCTTTTTTCGAAGTCTTGGTGTCTGACTTTTGGGCTCGAGATTTAGCAGAACCCGATGAAGGGTGAGCCATAGAGTGGGCAGGCGAAAGTGGTGAGGTTGAACGGGCGATCTTTGCGCTGGCCGATCTGACGAACGTGGTACTAAAGGTGAGGTCGCAAGTCTGTGTGGCCGCCTCCTTTGTTGGCCGAGGAGAGGCAAGGACAGTGCTGTATTTTCCTGTCTGAGGCACAGTGGGCTGTCGACTGGCGAATAATTTTCGAGCATCAAAGGTCGACACCTTTTCCTTCACTCTTATTTCCTGGATGAGCTTTTTGCTGCCAAGTCTGTTCCTCAGGTTCTGACGGACAATAAAAAGGAACGCCAAGTTGAAACATGTCATTTTTTGAAACAGCAGCTTGAAAATGATACAGATTTTCTGTCAAAGATCATACGGATGATGAATCATGGTGTTACGATTGTGACCCAGAAACAAAGCAAGAGTCAAGCCAGTGGAAGAAGTCATCGCCACCTTGTCCAGTAAAAGTAGTGAAGTCAAATCGAACATTGACACAATGAAAATTTGCTTTTTTGATGCCAAGATCATAGCTCAATCAGAATTTGTTCCCCCAATGTCAGACTGTCAATCAAACCTTTTATTTGGAAGTGTTAAGAAAATTGCACAATAATGTCCCAATTTGTGGCAGGCAGGAGACTGGTTCTTCCATCATGACAATGTATCAATTGTAATGGAGAGTATTTTGAAAGGAATAAGGTTGTTTTGTAAACGACTTGAAACTAAATAGCATTTAAGAAATAATTCCTTTTTCTTGTGCCCCCTCAAAAAAAAGCTGTGCAGTGAGCACATCAGAGCTGTTATATGATAAGGCTATCTGTGCTTGTGGCCTGTCCTCAGATGGGTTGGGATAGTCCTGTGACAGGTCTAGACTAGGAAGTGCTCAGTGGTTGGATAGTGCAGATTTTGCGCATAGGTCTTTCACAGGGGGGCATGTGTTGGGGACTGGGAATTGGCGTAGGGATGCACTAAGATGTTGCAGGGGTAGGGTGGGCAGTGGAGAACTGTTCTGGAAAGGTAGGAGGCATCTTGGGTAGGAAGTACCTCATTTCAGCGTATGAGGAGAGCTATAGCACTTTAACAGGGCTTTGATTGTCTATCATTGTGCTGTGAAATGAGACACATCCTAACACAGATTTTTCCCAACCCTCCTAAAGTGATTTTATGTGCCAACAAAATCTCCACAACATCATTGTCCATTCCCTTAGCATACCCAATTCCATCTCCTTTCTGCAGATACGAGGTGTGGCTAGAAAAAAACCGGACTAGTACTGGTGAAACAATAAAACGAATGCAATAAGGCTGAAAGTCGTGTGGCCTGTCATGTGACTCTCGCTCCGCCTACTGCTCGAGTTTCATCTGCCTCCTGCACTCAGTCTGCCCGTGGCGTCTGTTTTAAGTACTGGTAGTTGACGTTTTGTCTGTGCGCCGGAAAATGTTGAGTGTACAGAAAGAACAGCGTGTTAACATCAAATTTTGTTTCAAACTAGGAAAATCTGCAAGTGAAACGTTTGTAAAGTTACAACAAGTGTACGGCAATGATTGTTTATCGCGAACACAAGTGTTTGAGTGGTTTAAACGATTTAAAGATGGCCGCAAAGACACCAGTGATGACACTCGCACTGGCAGACCATTGTCAGCAAAAACAGATGCAAACATTGAAAAAAATCGGTAAACTTGTTCGACATGATCGCTGTTTAACAATCAGAGCAGTGCCTGAGTTAACAGGAGTTGACAAGGAAACTTGTCGAACAAGTTTACCGATTTTTTCAATGTTTGCATCAGTTTTTGCTGACAATGGTCTGCCAGTGCGAGTGTCATCACTGGTGTCTTCGCGGCCATCTTTAAATCGTTTAAACCACTCAAACACTTGAGTTCGCGATAAACAATCATCGCCGTAGACTTGTTGTAACATTACAAACGTTTCAATTGCAGATTTTCCTAGTTTGAAACAAAATTTGATGTTAACACACTGTTCTTTCTGTACACTCAACATTTTGCGACGCACAGACAAAACGTCAACTACTTAAAACAGACGCCACGGGCAGACTGAGTGCAGGAGGCAGATGAAACTCGAGCAGTAGGCGGAGCGAGAGTCACGTGACAGGCCACGCGACTTTCAGCCTTATTGCATTCGTTTTATTGTTTCACCAGTACTAGTCCGGTTTTTTTCTAGCCACACCTCGTATATTACCTCTGAGGTTGACTTAGGTGCAAAACCTGCCCAATCCACCAACAAAGCACTTGCAGTTCCAGTCCTGTCACAGGCTTATCACCCCCCAGCAGAGGACAGGCCACATGTGGAAACAGCCTTATCAGATACCAGCTTTGCTGTTGTCATTGCACAGCTTTTTATATTGGTAGAACTAGCGACCAGGAGTCAGCCTGAATGAATGGCCACATCCCATCTGTGGCTGAGCGATATGTGGCTCACCATGTGAAATGACATGCAGCTGTCTATAACGTGCTCTATTTACTGTATGTGGCTACTTCACAACCTGTGCCGACAGGATCTTGCTCTCCATCACCAGCATCCCTGCACTGGTAGTTACCCTTTCAGCACTTTATCCACTCTCACAATTATCCTTTCCTCAATCTTCTGTTCCCTGTTGTTCCCACACACTCTACCCAAGAGATTCTGCTGCATCTGTCCCACACCACCCTCTATTCATGTCCCCTCACCTTCATTGTGTGCTGCTCTCTGCCAGTGCACCCACTGGTCTTTCTCCCCTTCTCTGCTCCTCTTCTTTTTCCACTCCCTTTCCTCCCATATCCTTCCCCACCCACTCCACAACAGCCTCCAGATGCTGTTCCAGCAGCCTTGTCCTGCTACCAATTAGACCCTGCACACTCTGTCAGACAGTGCTCTTCCCTCACCACATCTGTATGCTGCTATTTGTCACCCTTCCTGTTGCTTTTATTTGATGTGACTGCTGAATTATGGCTGGAGCAGCCAGAGACAGCAATAATGTATGCTTGCTTGAGTGAATGTGCATTATCTATTCTGAAGGTGGCTTTGGCTGAAAGCAAACATTCTCCATTGTGATCATCTACAGCTCAGTGTGTCATCTTCATGGTGAGTAGTGCAAATACTACCTCCATTATCCACTTCACTATTTTCTGGATTGGGTCCGATTTACCCCCGAAAGTACCGCTGTTGTGAGTTTTGGATTTTGTAAGTTTCCGTCTGTACTCTCTGTACTTTGTTATGAGCTGTACCCCTTAAAAAAAGAATATGAGGAAGGTGAGACATGAGTAATACAATCAAAAATTGGAGTGGGTGAGAAGAGTTGGATAGAGAGAGGGAGGAAAGGTGTGGTGGTGGTGGTGGTGGTGGTGGTGAAAAAGGGGTTGTGTAAATGGAGGGATGTCGAGATGTGTGGGAGGCAAGGTCTCATCTCTGGAGTCCATAAGAACTACTGTCTAGTGAGAGGATCCAAACAGCCCATGTCTTACATCAAGCACTGAGGCTCATGGAGTACACAGGCCCTCCTACCTTATAGGCTTCCATGGACTCAAGAACTGGGAAATTACCCTGCAACACATCCCTACATATCTATATCTAAAAGTACTTAACCTCTGTTAGCATATTCCTGCCATAATTCTACATTATCATCATTTCAATGGGTTTCACACGTTTCCTTTTTATCAAGTCTTATTATTTAGTTTATTACTTTTCTGCCTTTGTTCTTCTCCCTGCCCACCCAGTGTCTCTTTCTTTTCTCACTCATAAAAACACTACTACGCCTCTCCCACATAATCCATGATTACTTATCAACCTGTCATCTCTGCAGCAAACCAGGCACAGTGTTTACCAATGTACTATCTATAATGTAGTCTCTGACCACACCCCTCTCCATCCATCCCCCCCAGGGGGTCCACAACTCTTTTGTGGATACGTGTGTAGCGAGCACGGGACCCCAAGCTAATGTGGCCTTCCTTCCTTTCCGGGCTGCATACCTTCCCATTCCACATCCTTCCCCATCCCCCATCTTCGCTCCCCCCCTCCCCCACCACCTCTGGCTCCTTCCTTCCCTTTCTCCCCCTCTGGGAGTATGGTTTGTGCCTACGTCCGGAGACGGACGCTCGTAAATGTACCGCATTCTTTGCCTTCCTTGCTTGTATGTCTTCATCCTTCCTTTGTCCTTCTCTTTTCCTTACCTCTTCTCTTTACCCTTTCCTCCGCTGCGGCATTTGAGACCTCTCTTCTTTCCTTTCCCTTTCTCTTTCTTCCTCCCTGTGCGTGTCTGAAGGCCGACCCACGCCTTTTTGTGCGTAGCCGGTGACGGGGTAACGCGTAATTCCCCGCCACGGGTAGACAGGTAGCACACGTAGGTACCCCCTGGTAATGGCCAGGCCCAGGGAGGGGTGATTACCCGAGCTGATACCTTTCGAAAGTGCCGATTGGTCCCTCTGTCCATTTGTCGGGAGGTGTGACCTGAGGTGTGAACAATCACCTAAGGCGTGAGTGCCCTCAGAGAGGGGCCCCCACAAGGGAGGAGCGCGCCATCGGAGACGCCAGTAATCACGGGGGATTCTTCCGCAATGGTTTCCTCACCTTCCACTATGTCTGCTCACAAACGTAAGTTCACTGAGTCTCAGCCACAGTCAGTTCTTCCATCGTTGCCACAGTTTCTTGTTGTTTCTCGGTCTGACGAAGGTAAAGACTTCTCCACGGTCAACCCTTTCATTATTCAGAAAGGTGTCTATGCAATTGCAGGTCCTGTGAAGTCTTGTTCCAGATTACGGAATGGCACCTTGTTGTTAGAAACAGTCAGTGCCCTCCAGGCACAAAAATTGCTGCGTACTACACTGCTCCACACCTTCCCTGTCCGGGTTGAAGCGCACCGCACTTTAAATTCCTCGTGTGGAGTCGTTTATACACGCTCCCTCGATGGATTGTCTGACGAAGAAATTCAGCACTACCTGTCTGACCAGGGTGTAACAGCTGTTCATAGAGTTATGAAAAGGGTTGACACAAACCTCATTCCAACCCACACTGTCTTCTTGACATTTGACAAAGTTCAACTCCCATCGAAAATCAAAGCAGGCTATGAGATAATTTCCGTTCGCCCTTACGTCCCGAACCCTATGCGTTGCTATTGGTGTCAGCGGTTCAATCACACTAGCCAGTCCTGTTCCAATCCGGCCAAATGTGTTATGTGTGGCAAGGATGCCCATTAGGGTTCTTGTCCACCTCCATCCCCTCGCTGCATAAACTGTATGGGTGACCACGTTGCTTCCTCTCGAGATTGCCCCGTTTTTTTTTCTGGGTACCCCCCACATATATTGATAGATGGTGTCAACCAGGATGAAAGGCCACCACTAAACTGTGGCCAAGAGTTATGTGGACCTCCCTGTGAAGCTACATGTAGCTTAATGTGGCTGTTTCATAACCTGGGCCACCTGGATTCTTCCCTCTACCACCACCTTTTCTTAACTGGGCAGATGGGAATTATCTTTACAAACCATCTCCACTTCTGAAATTATCATGTCCCCTCATTCCCAGAATGTTGTTCTCTGAAAATCTACCCACCAGTATTTTTCGCCTTCTCTGCTCCACACCTCCTCCACTAACTTTTCTCCAGGCTCCCTTCCCCACAGCTGTCTGATAGTGCACCTGGTATCCTTATTGTGCCGCCATCTAGCCTCTGCTTGCTCCACCAAATGACATTCTTATGTCACCCCACCTGCAGACTGCTATCCCTCTCCCTTCCACAGCCCACTTTGAATTGCTGTTTTCATTCAACATGATTATCACATTCTGGCCACAGCAGCCAGAGGTAGTGGTTACAACTGGGCAATATGTTCTCGCTTGTGAGAATGTGTGTTGAGTTTCTCTTCTGAAAAAGGCTTTGGCCAAAAGTTAAGTGCAACTGTAATTGTGTTGTACCTGTCTGCCACTCAATGTGTCACTTTTATGGTAAGTAGCGTTCTGTCTTTTCTATAATGTTGTTGATATTCCAACCTAGAATTTGAGTTGTTTGGGGTGGTATATTTGTCAAATTTGACAATCAAACCTAGCCAAGTGGGAAGTGAATATGCATGCAAGATTGATTGAGCAAGACTTGGTATCTAGTGTGAGCACATACATGTAATTAGACTTTTCCGTCAATCACCAAGGTACCTCATATCTAACAAAAGCTTCAGAGAAAACAGTTCACTAGCACATAAATTACTCAATCACACTGTCATTGCTGGGGGAAGCTTTAAACACCCACCAACCATTTGAGAAAATCATCATTTTGTAATATGTCAGTATGACATAACATCCTGTTAACCACCACAAAAGCCAACTCATGATGAAAATATATATTTAACTAGATGACATTACACAGTTATGATCTTTTGTCACTACAACTGCTTCGCATTCATGGAGTCTCAAACCCCAAATTACAAAGGTGAGCTAGAACTAGCAGGAAACACTATGTATCCAACCAACTAGATAGAGTCGCTGCCGTGTCATATCTCTAAGAGGATTTCAAAAGAATTACCTCTGGGCTGGAGAATGTAGAAGGGCTGTGGCTGAAGTTTAGAAGGAAAGTCAACCATTTGCTGGTTATATATGTACATAGTAGAACCATTCCCGATGGATGAACACTTGATGGTATCTTTTTTTTTTGGGGGGGGGGGGGGTTTAGTGCACACAACTTCAATGGTCATTAGCGCCCAGACTACATTAAGAATGCACCGCGAGGCACAAGTTTAAAACAGCAACTAAAAGGGAAAACACGATAAAAGGCAGACTGACAGGCATAGGATTAAAAAAAACAGCATAATCAAATGTCCTTAGAGAGGTTTGTCAAGTTGATAAAACGAAGAACGCGAGCAGCTGCTCATGGGTCATCCGCTAAAATGGCATCTAGAGTACATGGCAGGCCAAGATCAAGACGCAGTGTGTTAAAATCCGGACAGGACGTTAAAATGTGGCGGACCGTCAGCAACTGCCCACATGGGCAGAACGGCGCCGGCGCAGCCGTCAGCAGATGGCGATGGCTGAACCGGCAGTGTCCAATTCGTAACCGGGCCAAAACGACCTCCTCCCGCCGAGAAGGGCGGGAGGAGGACGTCCAAGCCACGGGAAGAGGTTACAAGGCCCGAAGCTTGTTGTCCGTAAGTGCAGCCCAATCGGCATGCCACAGCGATAAAATGCACCGACAAATTAACCTGCTACAGTCTGACGAAGGGACACAACAAGAAGCTGTCCGAGGCTGGAGGACCGCAGCCTTGGCCACGGCATCTGCAGCTTCATTCCCAGGGATACCGACATGGCCAGGAACCCACATAAAACTAACCGGAGAACCGTCGTCCACCAGCTGCTGAAGAGAGCGTTGGATACGGTGCACGAAAGGGTGAACCGGATACGGATCACTGAGGCTCTGGATGGCGCTCAGGGAATCGGAGCAGATGACATAAGCAGAATGTCGGTGGCGGCAGATGTAAAGAACAGACTGGTAGAGGGCAAAGAGCTCAGCTGTGAAGACCGAACATTGGCCATGGAGCCGGTATTTGAAACTTTGTGCCCCGACAATGAAGGAACACCCGACCCCGTCATTGGTCTTTGAGCCATCTGTATAAATGAAGGTCATATTAATGAACTTCGAATGAAATTCGACAAAACGGGAGTGGTAGACCGAACCGGGGGTAACCTCCTTTGGGAGCGAGCTGAGGTCAAGGTGAACGCGAACCTGAGCCTGGAGCCAAGGTGGCGTGTGGATCACGCCCACTCGAAAGTTTGCAGGGAGTGAAAAATTAAGGTGTTGAAGGAGGCGACGAAAGCGAACTCCAGGGGGTAGCAGGGCAGAGACATACAACCAGTATTGATGGTCGAGAGAGTCATCAAAAAAGTAACGATAAGACAGGTGGTCGGGCATTGACAGTAGCCGACAGGCATACCGACAAAGCAGTATATCGCGCCGGTAGGTGAGTGGCAATTCACCAGCATCAACATGAAGAATCTCGACGGGACTAGTATAAAACGCTCCGATCGCAAGTCGTAAACCCCAATGTTGTATGGAGTTGAGGCAGCGTAAGATGGATGGTCGTGCAAAGGAGTACCGTATTTACTCGAATCTAAGCCGCACTTTTTTTCCGGTTTTTGTAATCCAAAAAACCGCCTGCGGCTTAGAATCGAGTGCAAAGGAAGCGGAAGTTCGGAAAAATGTTGGTAGGTGCCGCCACAACTAACTTCTGCCGTCGAATACATGTAGCGCTGCACAGACATGCTTTGTAGGCACAAAGATAAATACTGGTGCCAAAACTTCTGCATCAGTAAATAAATTAAAAAAAAAAAAGAAAAAAAGAAAGGTGGGAGACGAGCTTTTTTTCTCCGCCCCGAGTTTCGACCACTGCAATTGCTGCTATCTCATTTAAATCCTGTCTGCCTAATAAACTACGAAACTAGAGTGAGACAACAGCAAACGTGGAAGAATATACGTATCGTGTCATGTTTATATTCGTATTATTCTTATGCCTAATAGTGATACAGTCAGAAATGAAGCACGGCAACTGACTAGCTTTTTAAATCTAAGATGACTAATTTCTGTGCAGAATTTGATGTACTAAAAAAGCGGCCACAAAGATTTTCAAATGGAGAAAAATTTTCTCCTAACGCTCGTTCAGAACATGTTCTATCATACGCACCCTATTATTTGGTTCTTGTTGATCATTAGCAAAGAAAGCAGCAGTGTAAGTAACAACAAATATCAGTCTCTTGCCATTGTTTCGCTAATGAGACGATTCCTCTCTCTCTCTCTCTCTTTTTAAGTGGCGGTAGCGAGCACAAAAGCAAGCCATGCTGCGAGCGGCGACAGGCCGTGAACACGCACTATCAGAATGCGACAAACAATGCATGACAGTACAGTAATGCATTTTCAGCTTAGAGTGACGTAAACACCTATAACAAAGAAAACGGCACTTATCAGATCAAAGCAAAATAAGTAATCGATTCAAATCAGACGAAGCACGTCAAAAAGGAAGGGTATCCGTATAAATGCGTACGGAGCGCCTGACGCATAGCAATGGCTACCTGGTAAAGCTTAACTGCTAAGCTTACGACTCGAACCAAACTACTGCAGCTGTATCGTCATTCATTCGACCTAAATTGTGTCTCATATTACAATGTACCAACTTTGTTTCGATTTGGAGGTACGGCCTAAAACTTTTCTCTCCCCTTGAATTTCGAATCTCAAATTTCAGGTGCGGCTTACATTCGAGAAATTTTTTTTCCTTTATTTTGAGTCTCATTTTTCAGGTGCGGCTTAGATTCGAGTGCGGCTTAGATTCGAGTAAATACGGTATACGAAGCTCCCATAATCCAGCTTGGAACGGACGATCGACCGATATAGACTAAGTAGGATGGTTCGATTCACTCCCCACGACATACCACTGAGAACACGGAGGACATTTAGTGAACGGGTGCACTGGGCAGCCAAATATGACATGTGGAGACCAGCTAAGTTACCTGTCAAATGTAAGACCTAAAAATTTTGTTGTCTCCATGAATGGGAGAGCAACGGGTCCGAGTCATAAGGACGGTGGGATAAACTCTTTGTAGCGCCAGAAGTTAATACAGACCGTCTTCTCGGCAGAAAAACGGAATCCATTGGCGACACTCCAGGAGTAAAGACAGTCAGGACAAAGCTGAAGACAGTGCTCCAGGAAACATGTACGCTGTGCACTACAATAGATGGTAAAATCGTCCACGAAAAGGGAGCCTGAGACATTAGCTGGGAGGCAATCCATTATTGGATTGATCGCTATGGCGAAGAGAGCAACGCTCAAAACTGAGCCCTGTGGCACCGCATTCTCCTGGCGAAAGGTGTCCGACAGGACAGAACCCACACATACCCTTAACTGTCGATCCATTAAAAAGGAACGAATAAAATGAGGGAGGCGACCGCGAAGGCCCCCTGTATGCATGGTGCGGAGAATGCCCGCCTTCCAACAGGTGTCGTAAGCCTTCTCCAAATCAAAGAACACAGCCGCGGTCCGGCGCTTCCGCAAGAAGTTATCCATAATGAAGGTCGACAAGGTAACCAGATGGTCAACAGCAGAGCGGCGACTACGAAATCCACATTGTACATTGGTAAGTAGGCATCGAGACTCGAGCAGCCAAACCAAACGAAAGTTGACCATTCGCTCCATCACTTTACAGACACAGCTGGTAAGCGAGATGGGTCGATAACTGGAAGGCAAGTGCTTGTCCTTCCCCGGCTTAGGAATCGGGACAACAATAGACTCACGCCAGCGTGCGGGAACATGTCCCTCAATCCAGATGCGATTGTAAGTACGAAGAAGAAAACCTTTACCCACAGGAGAAAGGTTCTTCAGCATCTGAATATGAATAGAATCAGGCCCTGGAGTGGAGGACCGTGACCGGACAACTGCGTTTTCGAGTTCCCTCATGGTGAATGGGGCATTATAACTTTCACGATTCGACGAGCGGAAGTTAGGTGGCCTAGCCACCTCTGCCTGTTTGCGGTGGAGGAAGGCAGGGTGGTAATGAGCGGAGCTCGAAACCTCTGCGAAAAATCGGCCGAAGGCATTGGAGACATCCTCAGGGGCCACAAGGACGTCATTCGCGACCGTCAAGCCAGAAACTGGTGAGTGGACCTTAGTGCCAGACAGCCGGCGCAGGCTACCCCAGACAACAGAAGAAGGAGTAAAACTGTTGAAGGTGCTTGTGAAAGCAGCCCAGCTGGCTTTCTTGCTTTCTTTAAGAATACGACGACACTGTGCACGTAATCGTTTATAAGTGATACAATTCGCCACTGTAGGGTGGCGTTTAAAGGTGCGTAAAGCACATCGACGAGCACGTAAAGCATCTCTACATGCTGCGGTCCACCAGGGGACCGGTACGCGACGTGGAGAAGAAGTAGGGTGAGGGATGGAATATTCAGCAGCAGTGAGAATGACTTCCATGAGGTGTGCGACCTGACGATCGCAGCTTGTGAAGGTTTGATCCTGAAAGGTCGCCCTGGAAGAGAAGAGCCCCCAGTCTGCTTTGGAGACGGTCCAACTAGATGAGCACGGAGAGGGGGTATGCTGCAGGAGATGGATAACACACGGGAAGTGGTCGCTCGAATATGTATCAAAAAGTGCATACCACTCAAACCGGTGTGCAAGTTGCGTAGTACATATAGAGAGGTCTAAATGGGAATAGGTGTGAGATGTGTCCGAAAGAAAAGTAGGGGCGCCAGTATTGAGGCAGACAAGATTGAGCTGATTGAAAATGTCTGCTAACAGGGAGCCCCAAAGGGGATGGTGGGCATTGAAGTCTCCAGTTAACAAAAATGGTGCAGGTAGCTGAGCAATAAGTTGCATCATGTCTGCCCTGGTAACGGCAGACGATGAAGGATTGTAAATGGTACAAATGGAAAATGTAAAAGTGGGGAGAGTAATTCGGATGGCAACTGCCTGCAGGCCGGTGTGCAATGTGATGGGATCTTAGTAAATATCATCCCGGACCAGCAACATAACCCCTCCATGAACCGCAATACCTACCACAGGGGGTAGGTCAAAACGCACAAAGGTGTAGTGTGCCAAGGCAATTTGATCGCATGGGCGTAGCTTCGTTTCCTGGAGGGCTACGACGAGCGGACGGTGCAAGCGGAGCAGCAACTTTAAGTCCTCTCAGTTGGAGCGAATGCTGCGAATATTCCAGTGAATAAGTGCCATCATGAGAAGAAAAGGAAGATGAAAGAAGGGGTCACCTCGAAGGCCGCTGAGGGCCTGGCTTCGAACGAGCACTGCCGCCGCTATCAGTAGGCGGACAGTCATCGTCCATTGGTTCTATAGGTTCATCGGCCATCTTGGTAAGATGGCCGGGAGGGGGAGCTTCCTCTGCCGGTGAACGGCCAGATGTTCGGTTACCAGCGGTGTGGCCAGGCGAAAGGGATGACGGCCTGGGGCGGCAACCGCTGGGTGTCGCAGGGGAAGAAATGCGCCATGGCGGAGAAGGAGAACTGTGCTTCCTATGAGCCTTCTTGGAAGGTCGTTTGGTGGAAGTACTGGTCGATGGCTGGGAGGTCGAGGTACGTAGGAAGTCTGCACGGGACAGTTCCTTCTTGAAGGCCCGTGCATCTGACTTCTGGGTCTTCGTCTTAGCTGAAGCTGATGAAGGGGCTTGTGTCTGTGGGGTGATGGGAGGAAGAGGGGACGTCAACCGCGTGATCTTAGCACTGGCCGAACGGACGACCGTGGTGCTGAAGGTCAGATCGCATGTCTGGGTTGCCACCTCCCTGGTAGTCCGAGGAGAGGTGAGGACAGTACTGTATTTCCCCACTGGGAGCAGCGTGGGCTTCCTACTAGCAAACAGCTTGCGAGCAGCCGAGGTGGTCACTTTCTCTTTGACCCGAATTTCTTGGATGCAGCATTCTTCCTCATAGATGGGACAGTCGCGGGAGGACGCTGAATGGTCACCCAGACTGTTCACACAACGAGGAGACGGACAGTCACCCTCATGGGCATCCCTGCCACAAGTGACACATTGAGCCGCATTGGAACAAGATGGGCGAGTGTGATTAAAACGCTGACACTGGTAGCAGCGCGTAGGTGTCGGGACATTGGGGCGAACAGAAATAACCTCGTAGCCCGCTTTGATGCGTGATGGCAGCTGAACACTATCAAAAGTCAAGGAAAGTGTCTGGGTCGGTACAAGGTCATTGTTGACCTTTTTCATGACCCTATGGACAGCCGTCACGCCCTGCTCAGCGAGGAAAGATTGAATCTCCTCGTCAGTCAATCCGTCGAGGGATCTAGTATAGACCACACCACGAGACGAATTCAAAGTTCGGTGAGCCTCCACCCGGACAGGGAACGTGTACAGGAGTGTGGCTTGAAGCAGTTTCTGTGCCTGAAAGGCGCTCTCAGTTTCTAATAACAAGGTACCATTACGCAACCTGGTACACGACTTGACACATCCGGCTATGGCATCTATGCCCTTCTGGATAACGAAAGGGTTGACAGAGGAGAAATCCTTTCCGTCCTCAGATCGAGAAACGCCGAGGAACTGTGGGGCAGGCGGTATTACTTTTGTCACTGGTGGCTGGTCAAGTTTCCGTTTGTGGGCAGAAGTCGAGAGAGAAGAAGAGAAATCCATTGCAGAGGAATCCCCCATGATTGCCAGTGTCTCCGAGGGCGCGCTCCTTCCTTATGGGGACACTCTCAAAGGGCACTCCCACCTTAGGTGAATGTTTACACCTCAGGTCACACCTCCCGAGAAACAGACGGAGGGCCCAATCGGCATGGTCAGAAGATATCAGCTCAGGCAATCACCCCTCCCCGGGCCTGGCCTTTACCAGGGGGTACGTGCGTGCCTTACTTGTCTACCCAGGGCGGGGAATTACGTGTTACCCCGTCACCGGCTACGCGTGCGAACGCGTGGGTCGGCCTTCAGGCGCGCACAGGGAGGAAGGAAGAAGAGGAAAAGGAAGAGAGAGAGGACAGACTGTCTCAAACGCCGAGGCGGAGACCAGAGAAGGCAAGGAGGAGGCAAGGAGGAGGAGGCAAGGAGGAGGAGGCAAGGAGGAGGAGGCAAGGAGGAGGAGGCAAGGAGGAGGAGGCAAGGAGGAGGAGGCAAGGAGGAGGAGGCAAGGAGGAGGAGGCAAGGAGGAGGAGGCAAGGAGGAGGAGGCAAGGAGGAGGAGGCAAGGAGGAGGAGGCAAGGAGGAGGAGGCAAGGAGGAGGAGGCAAGGAGGAGGAGGCAAGGAGGAGGAGGCAAGGAGGAGGAGGCAAGGAGGAGGAGGCAAGGAGGAGGAGGCAAGGAGGAGGAGGCAAGGAGGAGGAGGCAAGGAGGAGGAGGCAAGGAGGAGGAGGCAAGGAGGAGGAGGCAAGGAGGAGGAGGCAAGGAGGAGGAGGCAAGGAGGAGGAGGCAAGGAGGAGGAGGCAAGGAGAAGGAGGCAAGGAGAAGGAGGCAAGGAGAAGGAGGCAAGGAGAAGGAGGCAAGGAGAAGGAGGCAAGGAGAAGGAGGCAAGGAGAAGGAGGCAAGGAGGAGGAGGCAAGGAGGAGGAGGCAAGGAGAAGGAGGCAAGGAGAAGGAGGCAAGGAGAAGGAGGCAAGGAGAAGGAGGCAAGGAGAAGGAGGCAAGGAGAAGGAGGCAAGGGAAAGAGTAAGGAAGACAGTCAGATGGAGAAGAACAAAGAAAGGAACCAACCAAAGGAAGGAAGAAACGGGAAGTGAAAAACCAAAAAGACCACAAATATAGGTCGTGGAACTGTCCGTATCCGGACGCAGGCGCTAACTACCCCCTTGAGGGGGATGGACTCCTTTTAGTCGCCTCTTACAACAGGCAGGAATACCTCGGGCCTATTCTAACCCCCGGACCCGCAGGGGGGACTTGATGGTATGGCGTCGCTGTGGGAAAACTTCAAAACTAACAGATTACTGCATAAAAACATGTAGAACAAAGCTTAGAGCTATAAACAGAGACATGCTGCCATCAAAAACTACCACAGTCAAACTTTATTGAAAGACTTGCCACAAAACCAATGTTAATTCTGTTCATACATGAACACTGTTAGTAGCACCAACATTAGTATCCAGAAACTTATGCATGAAAGGAATGGGAAATGGGTAGTAAACCAAACAAAACTCCAGAACTCAGTGGAATCCTTGTAAGATTTGGTACAAAATTCACAAGTGAATAAGCTCCTGTTTTAGTTGTTATATACTGTAGATCCCTTGAACAAAAAACATGTAATCAGCTAGTGAAAGAAAGCACAGGTAAAATTTGTCTTGAGAAGGGTAGCATATGCGACCTACAAAACTTATATCCAATCTACTAATACCCATCTGTTGTAGAACACTGAGATATGTCATGTTTGAGTTCAAAGAGCATGAACTCAGCACCATCATTATATGGACACTGGTTGATGGGGATAACATCAATTTCTCCTTTTGTTACATTGTGTCCTGAAAACCAGGGACTATGGCAATTACGAGCAACTTAAATTGGAAATACCAAATAGATAATATTGTGGGGAAGGTTAAACAAAGATGCGCTTTGCTGGCAGAACACTTAGGACATGCAACACACCTACATTACACTTGTCCATCCTCTGCTAGAATATTGCCGAGCAGTATGGGAGCCTTACCATGTAGGATTGATTAAAGACATCAAAAAAACACGAAGAAGGGCAGCTCGTTTTGAGTTATCATGCAATAGTGATGACAGTGTCACCGATATGCTATGCGAGTTGGGGTGGCAGTCACTGAAACATGGGCGGTTTTCTTCATGGCGAGATCTGTTTACAAAATTTCAATTACCAACTTTCACTTCCGAATTGTGTAAATATTTTGTTGACACCCACCTACATAGGGAGAAACAATCATCATAATAAAATAAGAGAAATCAGAGCTCTAATGGAAAGATTAATATGTTCCTTTTTCCCACGCGCCATTCGAGAGTGGAATGGCAGAGAAGTAGTATGAAAATGGTTCGATGAACCTTCTGCCAGGCACTTAAGTGTGAATTACAGAGTAACCATGTAGATGTAAATGTAGATGTAGATGTAGATGCAGTGTATCTCTAGTTCTGAAAAGCATCTGACTCTCTACACCATGAATGTTTATTAATGAAAGTGTGACAGTGGGTGTTATTAAACAAAACTTGTTTCCGCATTGATGATATGTAGGTAGGAAAGAAGGAGCATGTTATGTAGAATGGAGAGTCACATCAACAGAATTATAAGGAACCTCAGGCTTTCCCCAGGGAAGTGTGTTGGGTCTGTTGCTGCTTGTGTTGTGTATGGATGACATGGAAGACATTAGAACTAGTAACCTGATGGTGCAGTTATCTATAAGTACTGTCTGGAGAAAGCTGCACAAATATCCAGAAATATCTTGGCAAGATTTCAGAGCATTGCAACAACAGGTAACTTGTAATGAAGGTCCAGAAATATAAAACAGTGTCCTGCACAAAACGAAATGTTGTATCCTATGACTGTGACATTCACTACAGAAAACAGCCTTCAGTTTACTCAGACAAAATATCTGAGTGTAGCAGTTCATTGGGGGTATCAAGTGGAATGGGCATTAGGCTTAATAATAAGTAAGGCACATGGTACATGTCACTTCATTGAGTGGGTACTAGGAAAATGGAGTCCATCTGCAAAAGAGACACTGTACGATTGATGAGTCCATATCAAGTCCGAATACTGCTCATTTGTGTGGGACTCTTACCAAATAGGATTAACATGGGATATGGAATGTATACAAAGATAATAGCAGGTATTTTTTCAGGTTAGTTTGACTTACTGGATAGCGTCACACAAATTGCTAGATTCACCCCATAACTACCTAATTATGAAGTTTTCAGGTCCAGAATTAAGTGAAGAATATGGGGATATTCCTGATCCCTCTATGTACCACACCAGTAGGGATTGCAAAAGCAAGATTAGTTTAATTAAACTCCAGAGCCATTTAAGTAGTCAGTCTACCTAAACTTCAGATATGATTTGAATGGCAAGAAAACTTAATATATTACAGTGCTAAGTATCCTGTGCCATGCACTTAACAGCAGTTTGAAGATTATATAAAACTGCAAACAGAAGTTTCTATTTTGGTTGCCTTTTTTCTTTTAGGATGTAGTCCCCACTGAAAGTGCCATATACAATACCAATTTCACTGACTATGTATTATAATGCCTGAATGAGAAATTCATTTGCACTATTTTTATTTTTATTGTTATCTGGATGAGGCATGAATTATTTCCCGAAGAATGGAAAATCTAGTAGTAGCTGACCTCATGGAAGATGAGTTTGGATTCTGGAGAACTGTAGGGACACATGAGGCAATACTGACCCTATGACTTACCTGAGAAGATGGATTAAGAAAAGGCAAATCTATGTTCATAGCATTTATAACCTAAGACAAAGCTTTCGACAATATTGCCTGGGAAACTCTCGTTGGAATTCCAACATCAGGGGTAAAGTACAAGGAGTGAAAAGCTATAGTCAAGGAGCATGAAAGACAAGGAGTAGTTGAGAAGGAATGAGGCAGAATCTTAGCCAATCTCTGATGTTATACAGTGTGTATATTGAATGACCAGTAAAGGAAATCAAAGAAATATTTGGAGTATGAATTAAGGTTCAAGGAGAGTAAATCTGAGGTTTGCCAATGACATTATAATTGGGTCAGACAGCAAAGAACTTGGGAGAGCAGCTGAACAGAATGGACACTGTCTTGAAAGGAAGATATGAGATGAACACAACAAAAGCAAAACAAGGACAATGGGATGTAGTGTATTTACTCTAATCGAAGCTGCACCTTTTTTCTGGTTTTTGTAATCCTAAACACCAGCTGCGGCTTAGAATTGAGTGCAAAGTAAGCAGAGATTCGGAAAAATATTGGTAGGTACCGCTACAACTAACTTCTGAATCGAATATACGTAGCACTACTCAGGCACGCTTTGCAGGCACAAATTTCTGCGTCAGTAAATAAATTTTAAAAAAATTTTAAAAATAAAACGGTGGAAGACGAGCTTTTTTCTCCACCCCGAGTTGCGACCACTGCATTTTCATACATTATCCAATGAAATAGATACAAATTCTGTATTGTTCATCTTTGAATGTAGCAGCATTTCAATGTACTACGAAAATCCGACTGGCAAGACTGTTTGGGATGTTTGTCAATATGGCTAACTCTTATGTTCTGAATTTTTTCCTACCTGTGAGAAGAGATGGTTGCTAATACGAACTTCCGTGAATTGTGAATCACATGCAGTATTCTCTTCACCATAAGAATAATACAAATATAAACATTTTGTCACATATTCTTTCATGTTTGCTGCTATCTCATTTAAATCCTGTCTGTCTAATAAACTACGAAACTAGAGTGAGACAACAGCAAACGTGAAAGTATATATATATCATGTCATGAAACTCTTATTCTTCTTATGCCTAATAGTGATACAGTTAGAAATGAAGCACAGCAATTGACTAGATTTTAAATCTAAGATGCCTCTAATTTCTGTGCAGAATGCAATGTACTAAAGGGGCATCTGCAAAGATTTTGAAACGGTGAAAAATTTTAGCTAAACTCTCGCTCAGAACGTCTTCTATCATACGCAGTCTATTATTTGGTTCTTGTTGATCATTATCAAAGAAGGCAGCAGTGTTAAGTAGCAACAAATAGCAGTCTCTTGCCATTGTTTCGCTAATGAGATGATTCCTCTCTCTCTCTTTCTTGTTTTTATTGTAAGCGGCTGTAGCATGCGCAATAGCAAGCCATGCCGCGAGCGGCGACAGGCCGTAAATACTCTTATCAGAAGCGACAAACAATGCATGACAAAGTACAGTAATGCATTTTCAGCTTAAAGTGAAGTAAACACATATAACGAAGAGAACGGCACTAATCAGATCAAAGAAAAATAAGCAATCAATTCAAACCAGACGAAGCATGTGAAAAAGGAAAGGTACCCATATAAATACGGACGGAATGCCTGACGCAAAGCAATGGCTACCTGGTAAAGCTTAACTGTTAAGCTTACAACTCGAACCAAACTACTATAGCTGTATCGTCATTCATTCGTCCTAAACTGTCTCATATTTCAATGGACCAACTTTGTTTCGATTTCGAGGTGCGGCTTAAAACTTTTCTCTCCCCTTGAATTTAGAGTCTCAAATATCAGGTGCGGCTTAGATTCGGGAAAACTTTTTTTCCTTGATTTCGAGTCTCATTTTTCAGGTGTGGCTTAGATTCGAGTGCAGCTTAGATTTGAGTAAATATGGTAGTTGAATTAAATCAGGTGATGCTAAGGGAATCAGATTAGAATATGAGGCACCTATAGTACTCCATGAGTTTTCCACTTTGATAGCAAAGTAACTAATGGTGGCCAAAGTAGAGAGGATACAAAATATATGAAATGTAGACTGGCAATGGCAAGAAGAGCATTTCAGAGAAATTTGTTAACATTGAACATAGCTTAAAGTGTGAGGAAGTCTTTCCTGGAACTATTTGTCTGGAGTGCAGCCATGTATGGAAGTGAAACATTGACCATCAACAGTTGGGAAAAAAAGGGAATAGAAGCTTATGAAATGTGGTCCTACAGAAAATGTTGAAGACTAGGTGGGTGGATGATGTAACTAATAAGGTGGTACTGAACATATTTGGGGAGACAAATTTGGGGCTCAACTGGACCAAAAGAAGGGATGAGTTGATAGGACACATTTGGGGTCATCAAGGTGTCTCCAGTATGGTGGGGAGGGAAGCAGGGGGGAGGGGACTGGTAATAATCTGGGAAGGGAACCAAGAATCAAGTGATGAACACAAGCAAATTCAGAAGGGTGTAGGTTGTATTAACACCGAGAGCTGTAACAAACCAGTCTTCGGACTCAAGACAAGAACAATAAGAACAGGAAGAAGAACAATGAAAACAACAACAACAACAACATGAGGAACTGAGATGCTTTTGAGGTACAATGAGTAAGTGGTCCACTTCTTACTTAACCAAAAGGACGCAAAGTACTGTGTCAGATAGAAGATTCATCATGAAAGCATCTTGAGTGGAGAGGGGACAAATTGCTACTGTTGTCCTGTAGGATTCAACTGCAGAACCACTCCTGTTCTTGTTTCATGTAACTAATCTTCCACTTTACACTGGTAAAGCAGAAAGAGTACTGTTTTTGTATGATGCAAAAGTCATAATCCAAGCTACAACACCATGCCCCATAAATGAAATGTTAAAAGGTATCACTAACTGATTTTTAGTAAAAGTATATCACATAGCTTTTAAAAGGTACAATTCATTCAGTTATGTACAAGTTAAGAACATCATAGCAATCAAGAATATGGGACATCAGGCAAGATAACCTGCACAACCAGCTGTTGAAAATTCCTCAGTGCCCTTTTAATTTTAACTGGAAATCACATGTTATAGATGTTCAGTAACCCTCAGTTTCAGAAACTTTGCTCTCTGCATCATTTCAAACTTTTGCGAAGTAAGCTAATTTTGTGAAGCTTTCATCACCTACTTCCATTCATTGGTGTCAAATGAAATAATTTTTTGGGTCAGTTCTATGCAATACACAATGTATTTCACAGACATGTGTAGTAAGAATATTATCCGATTTATTTACCTCTGTAGACAAGAAAGCTAATGCACATCTCTGTAGGAGCTCAATGCTAAGGTTTGCTGGTTTGAATCCTGGTGGTGGAGAAGAACTTCAATGTTAGTATTTAGCCAGCAAGGAGAGAAGAGGTGGAGGCATGAAGGTCTTGCAGACTTATTTGTGTGAGAGTCCTGCATTAAATTCCAAACACTACCACCATCACCTTGAACCAACACAAGCATGACAAGCTCTCACAAAAGTTATCCACAGAACATGTAAAAAATGGAACCAAACCAAACTTTGTGACACTTTCTCCTCACAGCACAGTCCACTCAGTCTGAGATCTGAGTGAGATGCCCCATTTTCCTCAACCTTCACTAACCAATATTTCCTACTCCAAGGCAGAATAAATAAAGGTTCTTTTCTTCTTTTTCTTTTTGCCAAGTATGGCACTATTATCAGTTTTAGTACTGCATTATGTTGTCAGAAAAGTGCACATTGGATGAGGTAACAGTAGAAACTGAACCCTAATATGTCAGCTGCCATAGGTACATTAGTACAGATTTGTTAGGGAGCAGTATCTGACACCAGCACAGAAGAGGCAGTCATGACATTTTAATCACTACCTTGAAAAAATAAAATTACATAATAACTGTTTGATTGTTTCCAGGCAAATCTCTGCAGGCCTGATAAATTGTGTAGCATTTTTTGCATTTAAAGGAGGATAATGTTGCTACAACCCGAAATTTAGTGGAAGTATATGACATTGTGTCATCACAGGATGCAATTATCAGATGCCACAGACACTTTCTGAGTTTTTTTGTTTAAAAACTTTACAATCTGGATGACATCTGAAGTTCACGGAGGCTTTTTGCAGATGATGCTGTGGTTTATCGAGACATTGTAACACTGGAAAATTTTACTGAAATGCAGGAGGATCTGCATCGAATTGACGCATGGTGCAGGGAATGGCAATTAAATCTCAATGTAGACAAGTGTAATGTGCTGCGAATACATAGAAAGAAAGAACCCTTATCATTTAGCTACAAAATAGCAGGTCAGCAACTGGAAGCAGTTAATTCCATAAATTATCTGGGAGTACACATTAGGAGTGATTTAAAATGGAATGAGCATATAAAGTTGATCGTCGGTAAAGCAGATGCCAGACTGAGACTCATTGGAAGAATCCTAAGGAAATGCAATCCGAAAACAAAGGAAGTAGGTTGCAATACGCTTGTTTGTCCACTGCTTGAATACTGCTCAGCAGTGTGTGATCCGTACCAGATAGGGTTGATAGAAGAGATAGAGAAGATCCAACTGAGAGCAGCGCGCTTCGTTACAGGATCATTTAGTAATCGCGAAAGCGTTACGGAGATGATAGATAAACTCCAGTGGAAGACTCTGCAGGAGAGATGCTCAGTAGCTCGGTACGGGCTTTTGTTGAAGTTTCGAGAACATACCTTCACCAAGGAGTCAAGCAGTATATTGCTCCCTCCTACGTATATCTCGCGAAGAGACCATGAGGGTAAGATCAGAGAGATTAGAGCCCACACAGAAGCATACCGACAATCCTCCTTTCCACGAACAATACGAGACTGGAATAGAAGGGAGAACCGATAGAGGTACTCAGGGTACCCTCCGCCACACACCGTCAGGTGGCTTGCAGAGTATGGATGTGGATGTAGATGTAGACCATAGCCTTGACAAACCATGTTGAGAAATGAAACTGCTTAAGCTGTGAAACCCTTTTATTCTTAGACACTATCAGTTTCAGAACACTTCCAGCTGCATCTTCAGTGAAAAAACAACCATGTAGAAAATAAATATTTCCAAATATAAGGTGAAACTACAATGAAACATGTACTCACTGGAGTTAAATGATTTATACAACTATTATAGGAAGATCCAGCACTCACTGTCAATCCCATAAAATATGTTATCCCCAGAGATGTGTATGTTCTAGAAGTATTAAGACTGTGTTTTCATCCTTCCTCATTTGTTTTATGTAAGCATTCTCCACCCTGAGGAGGAATTTGCACAATGCCCTGATGAATAGGAAGGAGACTTAAGAGGCAGTTGCCAAATGTTACTGTGTAAATCAGAAAACACTATTGTATGCTACCTAGGTGACAGTCTACTGGCTAAAGACTTTTGACCACTATAATACCAGTATGTCAAGGAATCTGTACTGCCAGATATGGAGTCCCATTAAAACCTACAATAAAAATTGATTCTATAAGAAACAGGTGTAATCCATGACCTGAAAGGTTGGCTAGCAACAAATAACTTTCACACAGTATGAAAATGACAATGATCTAATTACATAGATATAAATCTACTAATCAAGTGGTGGCAGAAAATGCACATAAAAGAAAGTTGTAATTAGGCAAGCTTTTGAAGCCAGTAGCTCCTCCTTCAGGCAGAACAGTTGAAGGGGAAGGAAGATGGCTTAAGGGAAAGGACTAGAGAGGTCTAGAAAGTTGGTTGGTTGGTTTGAGGATTAAAGGGACCTAACTGCAGAGGACATCAGTCCCTTGTTTCATAAACACACAGAGCACAGGGAAACCATCCATTAGTCATTCGAAGCACAAGATAAAAATTCCAGGGGAAGAAAATCCCCAAGGTCAATAATAAAGAAACATGGAAAACGGAGCATAGCAACAAAAACAACACAGAGAAGAAAGGCAGAAGGAAGTAAAACTGTACAGCAGAGGAATGAGGCTGGCTGATCACGAAAATAATAGGATGAGCCAGCCACACTGCAACACGTTAAAACCCCCAGACTGAAAGTTTAGGGTGGAGTCAGATGACAACACAAAACTAAGTAAAATATACAGCTCAAAAGAGGGTGATGCAGTAAAATTAGAGGGACCTATAAAAGCCACTTGCTCGAATAAAACTTAAAACACGATCTGCCATAGAGACATTGTCACCTAAAAGAGATGATAAAGCACCCTGGAGATTAAAAGTTCGCCTGAGAGCGGTTAAAAGAGGACAGTCCAACAATATATGGACCACCGTCATATTCACATCACAACGACAATGAGGGGGGTCCTCTCGACGCAGCAGATGACCATGCGTCAGCCAAGAGTGGCCAATGCGGAGCCTACACAGAACAACAGAATCCCTGTGAGAGGCCCACATGGAGGAACCCCACACAGTCGTGGTCTCCTTTACCTGCTGCAGCTTGTTGGGTGCAGACAGAGTGCGCCATTCGTCTCCCCACAACGCAAAGACCCGACGGTGCAAAACCGTTCGGAGATCAGTTGACGGGAGGCCGATCTCCAACGGCAGTTTGCGGGTAGCCTCTTTGGCTAACTTGTCGGCGAGTACGTTTCCCGCGATCCCAACGTGTCCCAGGGTCCATATGAACATCACTGAACGACCACGCTGTTCAAGAGTGTGAATGGACCCCTGGATGGCACCAACAATGGGATGGCGTGGGTAGCACTGGTCAAGAGCCTGCAGACCACTGAGCGAGTCACTGCAAATGACAAAAGGCTCTCCAGTGCTGGTACGAACATGCTCAAGGGCACGAAAAATGGCTGTCACTTCTGCGGTGTAAACACTGCAGCCTTCCGGCAAGGAGCGCTGGTCGACATAGTCCGCATGAGCGTAAGCGTACCCCACACGGCCATCAACCATCGAGCCATAGGTATAGATAACCTCTGAGGCATGGTATGCACCTATGAGAGCGAGGAATTGGCAGCGCAAGACTGCAGGAGGAACTGAATCTTTTGGCCATCGGAAAAGTTCCAGCAGAAGCTGCGGCCGACGAATACACCAAGGTGGTGTATGTGGGCGGACCTGGAAAGCAGATGGAAGAGGCAAACACTCGAGTTCATTAAGGAGCCACCAAACACGGATCCCAATCGTATGGCCTGATCATGGCCGCCTGTGTGGGGTATGGACTGCTGCATTAGCGAAAAGGAGACGATAGTTAGGGTGACGGGGCGAACAACGGACGTGGCCAGCATAGTTGGCTAACAGCTGTTGACGCCGAATACGAAGTGGAGGAACCCCAGCCTCAGCAAGGAGGCTATTAACAGGGCTGGTGGGGAATGCTCCTGTCGCCTGTCGAATCCCACAGTGGTGAACTGGGTCCAGCAGCCGCAACGCTGAGGGCGACGCTGAGCCATACGCCACACTCCCATAATCCAGTCGAGACAGCACGAGGGCATTGTAGAGCTGCAGCAGCGTATTACGATCTGCACTCCACGTTGTGTTGCTGAGACAGCGGAGGGCATTCAGATGCCACCAGCACTGACGCTTGAGCTGACGAATATGTGGAAGCCAAGTAAGCTGGGCATCGAACAGCAATCCCAGAAAACGTAAGTGTCAACAACCCTGAGCATGGCATCCTGAAGATAGAGCTCAGGGTGGGGATGGACAGTGCGACGCCAACAAAAGTGCATAACACAAGTCTTCGCAGGAGAAAATTGAAACCCATGGGCTAGGGCCCACGCCTGCGCCTTGCGTATGGCTCCCTGCAACCGATGTTCTGCAACACTAATGGTGGACGAGCTGAAAAAGATGCAGAAATCGTCAGCATATAACGTGGGTGAGACAGACGACCCTACTGCTGCTGCAAGGCCATTAATGGCCACAAGGAAAAGGGGCACGCTCAATACAGAGCCCTGTGGAATGCCGTTCTCCTGGATATGAAGTGAACTATGGGATGTGCCAATTAAAACGCGGAATGTCCTAATAGATAAAAAATTCTGAATAAAAATGGGGAGAGAGCCCCGGAGACCCCACCCGTGCAACGTGGCGAGAATATGGTGCCGCCACGTCGTGTCATATGCTCTGGAGAGATCGAAAAAGACTGAGACTAGGTGTTGGCGCCTGGAAAAAGCAGTGCAGATTGCAGACTCAAGAAAGACCAAAGTATCGGCGGTGGAACGGCCCTGACGGAAGCCGCTCTGGCATGGAGCCAGAAGACCCCGAGACTCGAGCAGCCAACACAACTGTCGACTCACCATGCGTTCCAATAGCTTGCACAGAGTATTTGCCAAGCTGATGGGCTGATAGCTATCCACATTAAGCGGGTCCTTACCAGGCTTCAGCACCGGAATGACGGTACTCTCCCGCCACTGCAACGGAAAGACACCATCGCCCCATATGCGGTTGAAGATGGCAAGAACACACCGCTGATTGTCCGGGGACAGGTGTTTGAGCATCTGATTGTGGATGCCATCTGGCCCAGAGGCTGTATCGGGGCACTGTGCCAGGGTGCTCTGGAGTTCCCACAAACTGAATGGGACATTATACGCCTCAGGGTGGCGAGAAGCAAAAGAAAGCAGTGTGCCTTCCTTCCGGCGTTTGAGTGCACGAAATGCAGGCGGGTAATTCCCCGACACAGAGGCCCGAACATAGTGCTGTGCGAAATGCTCGGCGATTGCATCAGCATCGGTGGATATCGCCCCGTTGAGGGTAAGCCCTGCTACACCTGTAGAGTGCTGCAATCCAAAGATGCGCCGAATCTTCATCCACAACTGGGAGGGTGAAGTACGGGAGCCAATAGTGGAAACGTACCTCTCCCAGCACTCCTGTTTCCGCCTTTTGATGAGCCGCCGTGCCTGAGCACGGAGACGTTTGAAAAAAATGAGGTTCTCCAAAGACGGGTGCCCCTTATGTCGCTGAAGAGCCCACTAACGTTCTTTAATGGCTTCAGCGACCTCTGGAGACCACCAAGGCACTGACTTTCGCCGGGGTCACCCTAACGAACGAGGAATGGTACGTTCCGCAGTGGAAACAATCGCTGCAGTCAGTGTCTCAACCGCCACATCGATGGTACCGTGGGGGAGAGAGTCAACAGTGGCAGCAGAGGAGAACGTTTCCCAGTTTGCCTTGCTAAATGCCCATCTAGGCAAGTGTTCATGGGAGCGACGCTGGGGTAGTGAAAGGAAGATTGGAAAATGGTCACTACCACACAAGTCGTCATGTGGACTGATGGTACAAGCCCTGTGCTGCAAAGCGACAGATCTATGGCCGAGAACGTGCCATGCGCCACACTGAAATGTGTGGCGGCGCCAGTGTTTAAAAGGCAGAGGTCGAGTTGGGAGATGAGATTCTCGACATCTCTGCCTCGGCCAGTAATCTTCGTTCCACCCCACAGGGGATTGTGGGCGTTAAAATCCCCCAGGAGAAGAAAAGGCGTGGGAAGTTGGGTGACAAGTGCAGCCAATTCGGTCAGGGAGACTGTACCACCTGGAGGGAGATAGACACTGCAGACGGTTATGTCCTGGGTAGTCCTTACGCGGACAGCCACAGCTTCCAATGATGTTTGAAGGGGCACAGGAGCACTATATACAGAGGTAAGGACATACACGCAGTCTCCACCTGACACACAATTGTAAGTGCTACGGTTGCAGTAATAACCCCTGTATCCACGAAGGACAGGGGTCCGCATTGCCGGGAACCAGGTTTCCTGGAGGGCAATGCAGAAAGCAGGTGTTATGCTTAGAAGCTGACGTAACTCAGGTAGATGGCTAAAATAACCGCCACAATTCCACTGGAGGATTGTACAAAGCGTGTCCTGTAGGGGTATGCAGGCACTGAAAAATCAAATTACTTCGCAGGGTCACATGCTGCCATCGACAGAGACGGACGTCGCTACATCCATCGTTTCTGAGGAGACGGTGAGATCTAGGTCATCAGGGGATGCAAAGAGCTCGAACTCATCCTCAGAGGCTGAGCTGACAGGAAGCAGTGGCGCTGGAACAACTGGGTCCTTAGGCTTCTTAGAGAGCTTCCTCTTCTCTCTCTTGTCTTTTGGAGGAGGGTTTACATGCTGGGAGTGCTTTCCTGACGCATTATCAGGAACAGACGAAGAGCGTGAAGCCCTTCGACCAGCAGCTGGTGGCTTCTTCAGCCACTGGCTAGTGTCTTGTGAGACACTGGGGAAGTCCTTGGAAGGGACTCCCCCAAGGGATCCCTTCTGAACAAGTGAGGCTGGAGGAGGCCCGTGCGTCCCCAGCTGAGAAGCCAGAGAGGGCTGTCGCCTCTCCGGCTGAGAAGCCAGATAGGTCTGTCGCCTCTCCGGCTGAGAGGTGGGGACTGACGTCCCCAGTTGTTCGGGGCGCACTGCTCCCAAACTGGGTGTGTTGGGAGCAATGGAAGAGAGAGTGGCCCCCACCTGTGGTGGGGCAGGCGTAACGTGACTGTTCGGTGGACCAACTGTGAGAGGAATCTTTGCAGGAACTGGTGGCGGCAGTGTTACAGCAGCATAACTCCTCACCATAGGTGTGGGGTTGAGCCGTTCTAATTTCTTCCTCGCCTCTTGGTAAGTTAAACGGTCCAGGGTCTTAATTTCTTGTATCTTCCGCTCTCGTTGGTAGACTGCACAGTCTGGTGAGCAGGGAGAATGATGCTCCCCACAGTTAACGCAGATGGGAGGCGGAGCACACGGAGCATTGGGATGAGAAGGTCGTCCACAATCTCGACACGTGGGGCTGGCAGTGCATCTGGAGGACATGTGTCCGAATTTCCAGCACTGGAAGCATCGCATAGGGGGGCGGGACATAGGGCTTGACATCAGACCGGTAGATCATGACCTTGACCTTCTCAGGCAAGCAGTCGCCCTCAAAGGCCAGGATGAAAGCACCGGTAGCGATCCTATTATCCTTGGGTCCCCTAAAGACACAACGAACGAAGTGTACACCTCGTCGTGCCAGGTTCTCCCGTAGCTCGTCATCAGACTGTAGCAGAAGATCTTTATGAAAGATAATCCCCTGGACCAAATTTAGTGACTTATGGGGAGTGACGGTGACGGGTATGTCACCAAGCTTCGCACAGGCGAGTAACGCCCTGACTGTGCAGAGGAAGCTGCTTGTATCAAAATGGCCTCGCTCCGCATTTTGGAAAGAGAAGCCACTTCCCCAAACTTATCTTCAAGATGGGTCACAAAGAACAGAGGCTTCGTCCCCAAAAATGAATCCCCATCAGTTCTGCTGCGCACAAGGTATCACGGTGAATATGGCTCCTGTCTGTCCGCAGCCCTGCGTCCCTCCCAGGGCGTGGTTAGGGAAGGGAATGATTTGGGGTCATATACCACAGCGTTAAAGTCGACTTTACCACGCTTAGAGACGTTGGTGGTCGTGCGACCACCGGATTGAGACTTTACCTGCTTCATTGCGGGGTATCCGCCCCGATGCCACCCACTCCGACCAGGGGCTCTCCCAATGGGCGCCACCCAGCCACAGCAAAGACCACCTGGCAGGATGGCCGTTGCTGGGAGTCCTGATACCCCAGACAGACGGGCATCTACTCCTTGGCTTACGTGGGGAGGTGTCAGCTCAGGCATCGGCAGTACGATCCCTGTGTTGTCAGGGGGCTACAACCTAGAGGGTACATGAAAACCCCACCACAATGGGCTGGCTACCGTGCTGGATTTTGGGTGCCATGGGTAGTCCATAGTGATCGTGGGTGCAGATGGTGACGCACTAAGGGCGTAACTTACACTATCCATCAGCTGTGTAAGCCCAAAATGAGGGATGGAGGGTGCAGTTATGACGCCAAGACGATAATGAGTGCCAAGGTCTTAGAGCACAGAGGACGCATGGTGCACCACGTAAGGTGTCCTTCCCCAAAAGGCTCGTACTTCTGTTGAATATGGAAAAAAGGAGGTCAAACCCCAATAGGGACCATCACATTAAAGGCTGAAACAGTTGAGACTCCTTTTAGTCGCCTCTTATGACAGGCAGGAATACCGCGGGCCTATTCTAACCCCCGAACCCGCAGGGGAGGAGAGGTCTAGAAAAAAAGGTAGATTTTGGGAAGGTCAGCTGGAACTGTGGGTCAGGAGAGACTTACCACACAGGGTGAAAAGGAAAGACTGACTGCTGGGGACTGCATTGTATGAGATTTAAGAATTTTGGAGCTGAAAGGTGGAAGACTGGATAATATGCAAGATGCAGATTACTGATTAAACATCACACATGAGTTAATAAGAGTGAAAAGATAAGTGGATTGTATGTAACAGAGGTCAGATGGTGCAGTGAAAAATAGACAGGTAAGACAATGAAAGATGTAGAAAACTAAAACTGAGTGACAGAAGGAGAACTTACTGTGAATAAATGCCAAGACAGAAGAATTTAACGTAAATTAATGCCAGATGGGTGGTAAGAAGCAAGGACATGTTTTGGCACTAGTTTCCCCCTCCAGAAATTTGAGAAACTGTTGCTTGGGGGAAGATTCCGAACAGTACATGTGGTGAAACAGGCACCGAGGTCACAACTGTGATGATGTAGCACATGCTCTGCAACACTATATTGTGAGTTGTCAGTATACACCCTCTACCTACTCCCATTCATCCTAATTGATAATTTGTTGATAAAAGGCCGAACAGTATTTACGTAACAGTTTGTGTATGACATGTGTCGGCTGGAACAGTTGATGGTAGGAGGGTGCATGTGGCATGGTACATCTTGCATTGGGGCAGTTGAAGGGTAGGAGCCATTGGGTAGGGAGATGGGTGCAAAAGGAGCACAGGGTCTGACAAGAATATTGCAGATATTGGGAGGGTGGCAAAATGCTGTTCTAGATGTGGAGAACAAAATTTTACATACAATGGATCTCATTTCAGGACCTGAGAAATTGTATTAGAACACATTATATTAGGCCACATAGCGCGCGCACACACACACACACACACACACACACACACACACACACACACACACACACACACACACAGTCTCTGGCTGCTATAGTGTGAAGAACACTTACTGAAAAAGCCCACCAAACTGAAGCACATAATCCACACACCACCACACAGTGCATGGTGAAGGCATATTGCACCACTCCCAGTCATTACCCCAAAAGTAAGGAGCATAGAAAGCAGGGTAAACATGGATTCATGACCAATAAAACAAGCAAAGATGCAAACATCATCAGGTAAGTTGATGCAGAGTATTCTTTGAAAGTGCCATTGTGTGTTGCTGTCAGATTATAACGACAAGGAGAAAACCTCCACATACTGGTGAAATCTCCAAATGAGGTAATGCGAGGCTGTCAGGGTGAAGTGTCACAAGAAGCTTAATGAGGTCATATTTTTGCTCAATGACAATGTATCAGCTCATTCTGTACAGAACAGACATGTCGTCTCTTTCAGCTAACAAATTTTGCCTCATCCCCATATTCTCCACTTAGTGATTTTTTCCTCAGACATAGAAACCATTGGGTGGCAGCGATTTTTCAAATGGAACAGAGTCCATTTTTAGGGTGGAACATTTTCTGAACGATCAAAATGCAGACTTCTACAACTGAGGTATCTGTCAAGGAATATGTAATTCGAAAAAATATCAACCTTTCTGCCTTAAAAAAAAAAGGCCTTCTTCTATAATCAGTTCAGCACTGTAACCCAAGTGAGGTACTGTACATGCACAATTGTGTATGTACAAAATCGTTACAACAACATAGTCGAATTGTTGCTGGCTACTCTTGTGGACAGTATACAAGGATTCTCTGAATCCGAATACAGCAGATTAAGTGACAAATCAAAGAAGACTATACCATAAAGTAATTGTCTACTGTTGAAACTACGGATGTCGGAGAAGAAAATTCTGCAGACGAATGGATTCCAAGTAAGTAAGATGCTGCTGCTTCAGATGCTGAACATGTTGTTTGCACTTTCAGTGATCAATAAGTCAAAAGAGATGAGCAACAATAGTAGGAATGACACTGGTAGAGCTGATTAAGACACTAAAGCTATTGTGTCTTCTTCAGACTCAATGTGGTAAATATAGAACCAAGAAGAGTATAGTTTTTGAGGGAATAATTAGAATTTTACAACCACTTCCCCATACCATAGAGCGAATGGCAGTTCTGCTTACAAATGGCATATTCTAGAAGTTTGTGTCAGTGTTCTGTGATCCATTTTACATTTTCTAATGGCAACTCCCCCTCATTCTTTCATCATCACAGATGCTGGCATGAAACTGGACTGCACAAATTTACTGGTTTCATTTCTCAATGGCTTCTTGAACCAAACTTTTATGTCATTATGCACAGTTGACCTGCACAGTCCATTTTCTGGATTTGAAGGTGTGTGTTCTTCATGGCTTAAAAAATTTCTCTGCAGAAAATCGCATTCTGTCTGCTGTCATGTGCTGTCTTTTCATTTGCATTCCTTCATTTTTGGGACAGAGTCAATGAAATTACCCTCATCAGAAATTGTTTTACAGCATATAGTAATCAAAAACAAATTAGTTTATCTATTTGTAATGTTTACAGTGTAACCACTGGTGTTTCTACGAAACAGCGTATCACACCTGGCCATTGAGCTTTTCAATTTTCAGTACAAGGAATATTCTTAAACATGCATTAGTCCCTAATCATGATCATAGAAATAGAGACAGAACCTGTTGGCCTTTCAGTTCAGCACTTTGGCGTGCAGCTGTTTTGGTGGCTGTCTGCTCTACTTCACACCTGAAATGCGTGATATCACTATGGTGATGAGAGAGGGCACATGCAGAAGTCGGTCACTAACTGGAGTTTACATGGTCACTTTGTGAAAAAAATGTTGTTTCAGCTGTCTATTCCAATCTCATTGGAGATATAATAAATCTCTCTGCTTTATAATAGTTCACTGACTCCAACCAGAAAAAAAAGAAAAGAATTAGGAAAATGTGAATGTAACTAGCTTCTTGTGAACATACAACTTGACTGATTAATGTGTGCCACTGAATAATTTATCAACTGGGTTTCTGTATGTATCTACACGTATTGTCAGCTTTCTTATCTTGAAATTCTACTTCAGTATGAGAACCAACTGGATTTAGATGACCATTTCAAGGTCAGAAGTGTGTACTTATATTTACCACTGAACTAGCTCAACAGCTTGACTTATTGGCAAGTTTGGTGGCTTCAAATGTGACCACTAACTAGGCTGCAGACTGAGTTAAGTTTATATCGCCAATACACATTCTCAGTCAAAGATAAGGCAACATGCTGCAAACTTACATGATGTCCAAAACCCCTGGATCAGTTCCAACCACATTTGGCACACCAACAACAAGCTTCACAGGTATTTGCAGTGTGGGTGTTAGAAACCCCTAACTGACACTGAGGCTGAGATGTGGGCAGATAGCACAGCTGGCATGTCATGTCTGTGTAGTATCAGTCTCTTTATTCAATTCTTTGGCTGCTGGAGGGGTAGTACATGGGCAGGCAGCGGCAGGGAGGATGAGATGGAGAGAGGGAAAGGAGGAGTTGTGGAAGAAATGTACATGTAGAGGTTTGAGTGTAAGGTGGTCGAAGTGTGGGAGGTGGAGGTAGAGGTAGAGGTAGACATAGAGCGGAGGGAGGGGGGGAAATTGGGGGGTATGTATGTGTCAGATGCAGATGTAGGTGCAAGCAGGGTCACAGGTAAAATGCTGGATTGGATTGTGGACAAATGCAGTGCACAGGGTGGTGCTGCTGCTTCACCCACCTACCTCACGAGATAAAACGAGTCAAACATGTGAATGTCTTTACAGAGAAGCCTGTGTGTTGCTATTACTCTGTTGAAGGCTATCATTCTGATTTTTTTTAAACTGTCCAAAGCATTCCAAACTACAAGTACTTTCCTTATGCTGGACTGACTATTGGGGCCTGTAACAATCCGATGCATCACAGCTTACTCAAATAAGTTTCTTTTATGTATAAAGATTCATTTATCTGGACTTGTCTCAAGGCAGTGTATTTGAATGAAATATTTAGATAACTTTGGTAATGTTATGTGTTACCCAACATATACCTATTAATGGAATTAGGCTTGTAGACTGGTCAGAAGTTTTGTTATTTTTCATGTATGTAAACTGATAGGGATGGACACCACACTTGTTCAAGACAGAATAGTACTTGCAGCCTCAGGACAACTCACAGCACAGTGCCTGCAGAGCATTACATTATTCTGTGCTACAGCATCCTGTCTTGAAGATGTGTGTTAGGCCAGTCAATTTTAGAACTGTCATTCAACTGTCAAACTGGGTTCACGTTACGTCAGATCAGATGTATGAACATTGTTTAAGCTATGTTACCTTGCATACAGCAATTTTAACCAAAGGTGCAATTGCAATATACCTCTGTTCACAAGACACCTTTTATTTCTCTCTCTCTCTCTCTCTCTCTCTCTCTCTCTCTCTCTCTCTCTCTCTCTCTCTCTCTCTCAAACGCACACAAATTTACACCTCCCAATTGATTGCTACCTAGCAGTGAGATCTAGCTTTTCCTGCTCACCTCATTTCTGATGTGCATCATAATAAAAATTTAATAGTATGCTGCACCTTACTTTCTTCTAGAGCTCAGTCAGTTTCCTGCCCTCAACCAGGTAACAGGCTGTATTCATTCTTTTGCTCAAAAATAAGGGAATTATCCAAACCGCTGTCTTTAACTCTACCTTTATTCTTTTTATCCCCTCCAACAGAACTAAATTTTTTCTATCTCAATCTGAGCTTAAACGACAGAAAGCTTTTATCTTTGCCATTAGTTCTGTGATCTTCATGTCTTTTACGCATAACCTTCATAAGCCCTTGGCCAGTCTCACTGGGAATCTCTTGTCCTGTCCCAATACAGTTGCCCCTGCATCTGAAGAGAGTTCTGTAGTCATGTTGTCCGAAGTGTCAGGTCTTAGGTTACAGTTGGTACCTCAGAACAGCCACAAATGAGAGTTGCCAGTGGAAACACAACTTGCTACATTACACAGCATCCAAAATGCACAAATGTTCTTTTATTTGATGAAACTGTGTGACATAGGAGGTCAGGGAAATCAGCCATTGTAAGGCCCTTATACTGAGAAACACATTAAATGATCCAATGTAGTAATTCTAATATGAGAGAATAAATATCTTATGGAGGGCAAACAAATGACCTAAAAAGATTTCTTATGGTCAGAGGATGGCAGAGGCACATTCTGGAAGTGAGAATAACCGTAACAGAATTCAGGATTACTTTGGTCCAATTGTGGAGTATCATCCAGATCTGTAAGTTATCTTAGTCTGTTCATCCCGAGGATCATACTACGCCAGCAGTAGGGGAGTCAGTGTTTCCAGCAAGATATATGAGGGGTGGTCAAAAATTTTATAGCCTGAGTTAGTTACCATATTGCCTTGCACAAATACCACCACCTACTTTTATGGTGACCCTTTCTGGGTATGCAAGTCAAATTTCGCATCTCCAGCTTTGTTAGTTTTGCCACTTGGATGTGTTTTATATCTTAGTGTAAGCAAAATGGTGAATGTTGAGAGAATAAGGAACTGTGCTGTGATTGAGTATCTTCATTTGAAGGGAGTGACACCCAAGGAAATTGTGGAGGACATGTGGAATATATGTAAGGACTGTGCTCTGTCTTATGAAACAGTGAGAAACTGGGTATCCAACTTCAAACATTGAAGAACGAGTGTTGAAGACATGACAAGCAGTGGAAGCCCTATCACCATTGCCACTGATGAAACTGTGACTGCAATTCATGGTACGATTTTGTAGGATCATCGAACAACATTGCAGCACACTGAAACCACATTTGGAATCTTTCATGGACATGCTCACAACATTGTTGTTCATATTTTGGGAATGCAAAGTTTCATCTCAGTTGGTCCTGGAAGACTTCAATGCAGATCAGAGGTGGGAACATGTGCAGCATTATGAATAAATCGTCCACCAATCTGAAGTGGATGAAGACAGCTTTGTTGCAAGGAATGTGATAATGGACAAAATGTTGGTTCACCACTTTGATTCGAAGACAAAACAGCAGTCACAACAATGGAAACATCTTTCATCCCCTACCCCAAAAAGATTCCAGGTGCAAAAATCAGCCAGTAACTTATTGGCATTGGTCTTCTGGGATGCAGAATTGGTAAACATAGCAGATTACTTGCGAAAGTGTGCAACTATCAGTGGATCATACTATTGCACCCTCCTGCACCATTTGAGAGAAGAGATAAAGGAAAAATGTGTGGAAAATTGGCACATGGAGTTCTTTTCTATCAGGACAATGCATCAGCACACAAAGCCCTCGCAACACTGACAGTGGGTTTGAATTTTTACATTATCTGCCACATTCACCAGATTTGGCTCCATAAGTCTTTTCTTTTTCCAAACCTGAAAATGACCTCAAAGAACAATGATTTTACAATGATGATGCAGTGAATGCTTGGTTGGATTTGAAATTAAAGAATTTTTATTTGAATGGTTTGAAGAAGTTATCTGAGTGCGCCCACATATGTATTAGTGTACATTGGTATCATATTGAAAATAAATTGATATAACCCCCTATCATAGAGTGTCCTAAGTAATTTTAAATTGGTGAAATTGAGGAACTAATTTGAAACCATGGGGGTACTTGCAAAAGAGAGCAGTAGACTCTTGTTAGGAGAATCATTTTCATTATCATGAGTACCTTTGAGTGTGCTGGTGCAAAACAGACTTCAAAATGACACTGGTGGAAAGAGAGAAAGTCACAAAATATAATTGGACAACCAGGTAGACATGTGAAAAATTAAGAACCCGGGAGGCAATGAATTCCCTCTGAGTAATATGTAAACTCAATTTGGAGTTCTAGATGAAAATGGTGCATCTTATTTTGAAGCATAGACCGGGGTAATACAAGGGCAACAAAACCACTTGCCAACAGAAAAATGCTCCTATCTGAGCACAAAAAGGCAAATATGCTCCTGTTTAATAAACTGATTAAAAAGTGGGGTACCAGCTGCCGCAGCCGGCCGAAGTGGCTGTGTGGTTCTAGGCGCTGCAGTCTGGAACCGTGTGACCGCTACGGTCGCAGGTTCGAATCCTGCCTCGGGCATGCATGTGTGTGTATCTTCCACACCACTTTTAAAATGTTTCCCAAAAATTTTGGCATTTGAACATATCCTTATCTTTTCACATGCACCTCACCTCTCACTCCCACAAGCTCCCCTAACCGTAACTTGCTTACACTCACTAGCCATCACACCAAGTCGGTTATACCCATCAATCATTGTCATTTTCTCTCTATCTCTGTAATTGTCCCCTGTGTCATAGTCTTAGTTCCCTTCCTTCTGTCCTCCTGCTATTATCTCCTTTCACTGCCACTCCCTCTTACTGCTAATGTCTCATTCTATCCTTTCAATTGTAAATGTCTTCTCACTACTGTTATCTTCTCTCTTCTTTGTTGCCATTGTTGTTGACTGTCTCTGAATATCACTCATTCTCACTCATACTAATTTCTTCTTCTGTGGAATTTTCTCCTAACGGAACTGTCTTTTACTATTTTCTTTGCACTCTTCTGCCACTGTCATGTGTGTTCCACTCCCACTTTGTTCCTCTCTTTATCTCAAACTCTCATTGTCTATTTCACTCCACCCTTTCTATACCACAACCATTGTATAATATCATCCATTACTTATTACTTTTCCAGCATTTAACTGCTGTTTCCCTTCTTTCCCTGCTATTGAAACGAATATCACTTGTATGACAAGTATTTCATGGGTCAGTAACATTTTGAGATTTTGCTTCTGTGAAACCGAGTAATTCAAAGGTAAATTTACACCTCAGTCCAGAATTTACATGCACAAAACTGTCATATGTGCTCAAATATTACAAGTTTAGGTTCCATAACCCTTCTGATGACAACCGACACTTCACTTCTCCGTTACTAAGTCACTTTATTCACTTTGTAAACAATGTTTTTTGCCTCACCCTGCATTTTATGTGCATATTTTACAAGCACAAGTAGGCTAACTTTGAAACACAGTATCTTGGAAATGGTTACAGATATCTATAAAATTTTCAACTTTTTTCAGGGCTGGAATCTTAAGAATGTGTCATAAAAATTACAGCCATTTCCTGTACATAGCCATCTTGGAATCCGTGGCTTGAATTTTATACTCAAAAATCACATTTTTGCGGTATTTCATGATAATGGACACTGATATTTGAAAACAGGAAGATGGTATTTCTAGATAAATGCATAGAGATTATATCCTTAAAACTTCAGCAGTTTGATCTTGTTATTTAATTTATCCAGAACTGACAAACAAATGCTAAGAAACGTTTTTTGTTTTTGTTTTGGGTCTTTGCAGGAACCACAAATGATCTAACTGATTCCTCCATGAGCTACTTAAGGCACACTGTAGACCACATTGAACACAAAAACAACCAACCTATTTGCTCCATTTTCCTAACCTGAAAAACTTGTGTAATATTTAAAAAACTGACCCTGTACTGCAGGATAGTTATAGTTACACAAATGCTTCCTAGCCCAAGGGCTATGCAAAACACTTGACCCTAACTTTCTGTCACCAATAGACCCCAAAGTCAGAGCCCTGGAAAAACCACTTTTTATGCATTTGGAAAGCACTGGTACGACTCACAGTCATATGTATTCCAGTTGAGGTTGACCAGGCAACAGATAATGATAGCAAGGGCCACATTAACAAATGTCAATTATATAGTAAGTTTTATGGAAGGATGTGACCAAATTATTAGTCAAGGACTGAAAAGGCTCAGTCTGCATACAGTACAATTCAAAAACATCGTTTATCAAGTGCCGCAAAGAGCTGTTATATTGATACCACTGATGTATATTTAATAACAGAAATACGCCCACACGCCCACACGCCCACACTGGTTAAACTTATAAAAGCTTTCAAAGCCAGTGGTAACTCCTTCCAGTGGAAGAGTTGAAGTTGTAGGAAGAGCAGTGAAGGAAGAGGACTTGAGAAATTTAGGAAAAGGATTACAGTTCAACAAAGGCACCCAGAACCACAGGTCAGGGGAGACTTACCAAATAGGGTGAGAAGGAAAGACAGACTGTTTAAGACTGCACCAGAAGAGAATTTAAATTGATTACTTTCATTGTTAAACTATAAAATATTACCTGCGAATTACATCAACTGTAAATACACAATAGGATATTTTATAGCCCCCATTTATACTCATGTTCCATTAGTTAAATATTGGAAACTTGTGAAGGATGACATTTGAGACAAATCATTCCTAATAGAACTTGCAGGGTACAACAGTTACTCCAGGTGCCTAAAATAATTGATCTTTATAAAGTCATTCCTCACAATATTTTGTCCCTTCCTATTGAAGTAGACGCAAACAAAACAGTAACTTGTTATACTCATATAGCCCAAGGCAAGGAAATGATGTTAATTCATGATGCCAAATGTCAATACACAAAATGAAGCAAGCAACATTAAGTAATGATCACTTAAAAGTGATCAGAATAGCATATGCAAGCAAATATTTGTTTCTCCTCCCATCCCCCCTCCCCCTCCCCCCGCACACCCCACCGAACCCTAAGGCACCGTGAGATAATTTCCTAGAATTTGAAACTTATTGCTTGTCCAATCTTCCCATTGTAGGTATTATATTCCTTTCTGAGCACTGGATGAAGGCTAATGAGCTCTCATTTTTAATTTTCCAAATTATCTCGTGGCACTAGATATCACAGAGCCACTGAAAGGGGTGGTGACTGAATAATACAGCAAACAGTCATTACTTGCAGCTACAGATCAACAGATGGAAACATTGTTCACTTTCTAAAAGTCTGTAATCTCAATTACTTATTACATTTCAAAATGGAAAAAAAGTTATTCTGTACTTTTATTTTAATGGAAATTAGCAGTGGTGTCACATGAAGCCAGTGATTTAAGAAAAGAACTAGCAACTTTCTCAATGGAAAATACTCTAGAAGAACCTACTAGACTAACTCCAACTTTCTTTTCTTCCATTGACACTATCACTGTAAATCCCTACTCTGCCCCAGTAATAAAACTTGAGAACTTGTCAAATGGTCTCTCTGATGGCAAAGACCTCCTGTTAGATGTAAGCCTACAATATGAAGTAAATTCCATGTCCACCTCACTCAAAATATTTCTCTGGAGGTGCATTTATGATCCTGATAGTTAGCAATTATTTAAGGATTTGGTAAAACACAGTCTTTGGTAAATGTTTACCTGGAAGAAGACACTCACTCATAAAAAGGCTAAGAATTTTGTTGACACTCAAACTGAAAACGAAGGGTTGATAACACAATGAATATTCAGCTCCTACACAACTAAGCAAAGACTGTACAAGGGAAGAAAAAGTAACAGACACCCCAGTTTTCTTAATTATTTCAAAAAATATGAGAAAGTTCTTCAGGAACTGATATCCAAGTCAGATAAGCTCTCAGTCAACCAGTAAATTAAAAATTCAATCAACACAAATAAAGCTGTGTGGAAAGTTGTCAATGGTACTACAAGAACAAATCTAAACAACCACTGCCTTATTTTCTAAGTGAGAATGGGAAAGAATATCAGATTGTAAAGAAATAAGCAAATTTTTTAATGCACATGCCACAAATAATGTGAGTATTCCTTCTTCAGGAATGACCAAACAACAACAAAAACTTTTTGAAATAATGCTAAAAAATCAGACAGGTCAATCTTATTAACATCAGCGCCAGCTGCAGAGGTTATAAAAATTATCAGAGAATCAAATATCTCATGCTTTTGTGGTACTGATGGTTTGTCTGACCGTTTAATAAAAAACTGGCCACAGAAACTGCTGGATCCCTTTATGATGAAATAAACAGTTCATTAAGCAATGACTGCTTTCTGGAACTCTTCAAAATCTCAAGAGTCATTCTGAAAGTTGGCTTCTTCCCTGACTTCACGAAGGAAGCAACTGCGTCAGTTTCAATGGACATTAGAAGACAGCTAAAAAAGGCATGTGAAAAAAGGACTAAAAAAACAGTATACAAAAGTGGAGGTCTAAAACTAAAAATTAAATGGCCTTTGCCGTATTGCTTCAGTAGACAAAAAGTGAAATGCAGTTGACCACCCACAAGGCATTCGCTAAAACGCTGATAAATCAGATGGCAAATCCACGCTGGAATGTCTATTGGTAAAAAAAGGAAAGGGCATTCCAACAGGTTGTGGTGGACAGTTAAAATTTGGGCGCAATGTGTACAAAGTGGTGGGGCAGCACCACTGATCAAATGACAATGACTAAAAAGGCAGTGCCCAATACGCAGCCGAGTTAAAATATTCTCCTCCCGGTGAGAGGGCCGAGAGGAGGTCGTCCAAGGTGTTGGGAGAGGCTTAATAAGCCTAAGGTTATTCTCATGAAGGAGGAACACTGGTGATGCCAAATGGGCACCACCTCCTGACAGACAGAAACTCAGATCATTGGGGAGAACAGAGGTACTCGTGGGCTGAGGTACGAGTTTGGTTGGATGGTTGGTTTAGGGTGGGAGAAGGACCAAACCATGTAGTCATTGGTCCCTTGGTCCTAAAAAATAAATGTCACAAGTGTGAGAGTAAAATGGACGAAACATATAACACAAAACGGAAAGAAATGAAAAGCCACAAGAACAAAGGGAAGGCAACAAATACTAAAATGTACAAGAGAGGACAAGGAAACAGAAGCTAGAAACAGAAGGGAGTAAAACATGAAAGCAGATTACAGTGGCTGGCCAACCTCGAGAATAAAAAGGGAAAGCCAGCCACTCTGCAATACATTAAAACAGAGGAACAAAGGACATGCACTGAAACCTACATAGTAGTATAAAACCCACTCCCATGGATAAAACGTAGAACTAAAGCTGTGGAGGCATTGTCACCCAATACCAAAGGAAGGGTGCTGGGAAAGTTAAAATTCTACTGCAGGGCGGCTAAAAGTAGGCAGTTCAGCAAGAGGTGGACAACTGTCATTTTGGAGCCACAGTGAAACTGAGGTGGGTCTCGCGATGGAGTAGGTAACCATGCGTTAGCCACGTACAGCCAATGCGGAGCCGGCAGAGGACAACTGATTCCCTGCGAGAGGCCTCCATGGAAGACTTCCACACATTCATAGTATCCTTAGTGACACACAGTTTATTATGTGTGCTGTTATGACATTCCATCTCCAAAAGCCAGAAAACACTGCAGTGTAAGACAGAATGCAGGTCGGCTTCAGAGTGCGGATCTCCAGAAGAGGTTTCTGCATTGCCTGTTCGGCCAGACTGTTGGCAAATTCGTTGCCGGGGATTCTGACATGTCCTGAGATCCACGCAACCACCACAGAATGGCAGGACTGTTCCACAGCACCGACAGACTCCTGAATGCACGCTACCAGAGAGTGGTCAGTGTAACACTGGGCAATTGCTTGTAGGCTGCTCAGTCAGTACACAGGAGAAATGACTCGCAAGGGCATGAGTGAATGTGCACAAGAGCATGAGATGAGGCCACCAGCTCTGCAGTGAAAACACTGCAGCCAACTGACAAGGAGTGCTGCTCAACATGTCCTCCATGAACAAATGTGAAGCCTTCGTGACCATCAGCCATTGAGCTGTTGGTGTAAACCACTTCAGGGCCCCCGATCTCAACAAGAATTGAGAGGAAGTAATGGCAGAGCGCCACAGGGTTAACGGAGTCCTTAGGGCCATGCAAAAGGTCCAGGCAAAGCTGCAGCCAAGGCATACACCATGGAGGCGTACGTGAACGGACTTCATGTAGAGATGGTAAAGGGAAGGACTGCAGTATGGAGAGAAGGGACGGTACGCGAACCACAATCATTAGCCCTGATCTGGGCCACCGATGTGGGAGATGGACTACCATGGGCAGGAAAAGGAGACAGTAATTCAGATGCTCAGAGGAACTACGAATGTGTGCTGCGTAACTGGCGAGCAGCCTCCACCAGTGCGCTCGTCACCGCACTGGTCCTAAAAGCTCCTGTTGCTAATCGAACCCCACAGTAGTGCACAGGACTGAGTAAATGCAATGCTGAAGGCACTGCTGAACCATAAACCACACCCCCATAGTCAATTCGGGATTGGACAAGGGCTGTGTAGAGCTGTAGCAGCGTACAGCAATCTGCACCCCTATTGGTGTTGCTCAGGCGACAGAGGGCATTGAGGTATTGCCAGCACTTCTGCTTAAGCTGCCGGAGATGAGAGAGCCAAGTCAATCAAGCATTGAAAACCATCCCTAGGAATTGATATGTCTCCACTACAGTGAGTGGATCATCATTAAGGTAAAATGCAGGTTCCGGATGAATGGTACAATGCCAAGTGCATGACACACGACTTTGCAACTGATAACTGGAATCCATGGGCTAGTACCCATGACTGCACCTTGTGGATGGTTCCCTGGAGACGCTGCTCAGCAACAATAGTACTGGAGCAGCAGTACGAAAAGCAGAAGTCGTCTTCATACAGAGAAGGTGAGACGGAGGGCCCGACAGCTACTGCTAGACCCTTAATGGTCACTAAAAATAGAGAGACAATACAGATCTCTGCGGGACTCCATTCTCCTGGATATGGATGGAACTCTGGGACTCACCAACATGGACATGGAAAGTATGGAGAGACAAGAAGTTTTGGATAAAAATTGGAAGTGGTCTCCAGAGACCCCACTCATAAAATGTGGTAAGGATATGATGTCGCCAAGTCATGTAGTAATCTTTACATAAGTCAAAAAAGATGGCAATCACGTGTTGCCATCTGGAAAAGGCTGTTCGGATGGCAGACTCAATGGACACAAGATTATCAGCGGTAGAGCGACCCTGGCGGTAGCCGCCCTGACATGGAGATAGCAAGCCACGTGACTCCAGGACCCAACCCAACCGCCGACATACCATACATTCCAGCAGCTTACAAAGAACGTTGGCGAGGCTGATGGGCCAATAGCTATCCACATCAAGCTGCTCTCCTGCACTGCAATGGAAAGATGCCATCGCACCAGATCCAGTTGAAGCTGAACAGAATATGTCATTTGTAGTCTGATGAGAGATGTTTAATCATCTTGCGGTGGATACGATCAGGCCCAGGAGCTGTGTTGGGGCAATGTGCAAGAGCACTGAGGAGCTCGCACTCTGTAAATGGGGCATTCTAGGAATCAATGCAGCATGTAGTGAATGAGAGGACGTTCCGTTCCAGCCACCGTTTGAGTGTGCGAAAGGCTGGGGGGTAATTCTCTGACGCAGAGGCTCGAGCAAAGTGCTCAGGAATCGTGTCTGCATCGGTACATAACTCGCCATTTGTGGTAACGCCAGGGAGAGCTGTTGGGGCCTGGTACCTGAAAAGATGTTTGACCTTTGCCCGGACTTGGAAAGGTGCCATGTGGCACCCAATGGTGCAGACGTATCTCTCCCAACACTCCTGAATCCGTCATCTGGTAAGTTGGCAAACTTTGACACAAAGACGTTTAAAGGCTGTGAGGTGCTGCAGGGAAGGGTGCCACTTATGCCACTGTAGAGCTCACTAACACTCCTTAATTGCTTCAGCGACTTCTGGCGACCACCAAGGGACTGCCTTATACTGCAGGCACTCTAAAAAGTGAGAGATCTAGTTGTCTGCCGCAGAAACAATTGTGCTAGTCACCTGCTCAACCATCATATCGATGTTGCCGTGAGGGGAGAGTTTCAGTGGTGACAGCAGAGGTGAAAGTTCTCCAGTTTGCCAAAGCCCATCTGGACAGGCATCCATGTGCCTGATGCTTGGGCAGTGATAGGAAAATGGGAAAGGATCACTACCACACAGGTCGTCATGTGCTCTCCAGTGGATAGATGGGAGAAGTCCTGGGCTGCAAATTGATAAATCAATGGCCGAGTATCATGAGCCACAATGAACTGTGTGGCGGCCCCAGCATTTGAGAGGCACAGGTCGAATTGCGACAGTAAAGTTTCGACGTCTCTGCCTTGGCCAGTAAGCACGGTACCACCCCACAAGGGCTTATAGGCATTAAAATCTCCCAGAAGTAGGAAAGCTTTAGGGAGTTGATCAATCACTGCAGCTAATACATTTAAGGGTACTGCACCATCTGGGGGAAGATATACATTGCAGACAGTTATTTCCTGTGTCGTCCTTATTCTGACAGCCACAGCTTCAAGAGAGATTTGAAGGGGCAAGTGTTCACTACAGACCGAGTTTAGGACATAAATGCAAACTCCACCAGACACACCATTATAGTCACTATGGTTCCTGTAATATCCGTTATAGCCATGAAGGGCAGGGGTCCACATTGCTGGGAATGAGGTTTCCTGGAGGACAATGCAGATCGCAGGTGTAAAGCTTGACAGTTGCTGTAGCCCAGCCAGGTGGTGGAAAAAGTGCCGCAATTCCACTGGAGGATGACGTCATAGTGAGAGTGGGAAGGCATGGAACATTCAATGAGGCAGTTTACACCTCAGAGTCACCTGCTGCCACTGATTTATTGCCTGAGCAGTCTATATCCATTGTGTCTGAGGGTGTTATGAGATCTAGGTCCTCAGCGGACACCAAAATCTCCACCCCATTCTCAGCCGCAGAGCTTGTAGATAGCAATTTCCTCAGTCTTTGGGATTTTATTTTTGATTTCTCTTGCTGCTTCTTGGTTTCCTCTGGCTGGGAGTACTTCACTGGCTCAGCCTCCAGGACTGAGAATGAGTGTGAAGCACTACGACCAGTTGCTTTTGGGCTCTTCAGCCTCTGGCAGGTGACATATTTCCCACTAGGAGAAACCTGGGAAGGGAGTGACACAAAGGTCCCTTTCCTAGTGAGAGAAGCCGAAGACTACTTACGATTCTCCAGCTCACAAGTGGGGTCGGACGTCCCTGATGGTTTGTGGGTGGGTGGGGGTGGTGGTGGGGGGGGGGGCGGAGGGGGGAGGTTATTGCTCCCGAAGTAGATGATGCAGGAGCAACAGGGAGGGAAATTCCCCCACCATCAAGGGGGAAAATGTAGTGTTCCAGCTCTGAGAGGTGACCTGGTTTGGCGGAGCTGATGGTGCCAGAGATGTTGTAGCGGCAGCGAAAGACGATGTCATACGCAGAGGCTCAAATTTTGTCTTACCCACAGTGTAGGTGAGTTTATCCAGAGTCTTGTACTCCATGATTTTCCTTTCTTCCTTGATAATCCTGCCATCAGGCGAGCAAGTCGAATGGTGCTCTCCACAGCTGTCACAGATGGGAGGCAGGGCACATTGAGTATTGGGAAGTGATGGGTGTCCGCAGTCTCAGCATGTGATGCTGGAAATACAGCGGGAAGACATATGGCTGAACTTTTAGCACTTAAATCACCACACTGGGAGAGTGATATAGGGCTTTACATCACACCGGTACACCATCACCTTGACCATCTCAGGCAATATATCACCCTCAAAGGCCAAGATGAAGGTACCGGTGGCACCCTGACAACCCTTCAGACCCCAGTGGACACACTGGATGAAATGTACACCTCACCCCTCTAAATTGGTGTGCAGCTCATAGTCAGACTGCAAAAGAATGTCTCTGTGAAATATGATACCCTGGACCATATTTAAGGTCTTAGGGGGTGTGATGGTTACAGAAACTTCCCCCAGATTGTCACAAGTGATTAACTGCCATGACTGGGCAGAGGATGCTGTTTTGATGAAGACTAACCCAGATCTAATTTTGGACAAGCCCTCCACCTTGCCGAACTTGTCCTCTAAATGCTCGACAAAAAACTGAAGATCCACCGTCATGAAAGATTCCCCATCAGCTCTCAAACATACAAGGTACCGGGGTGAATAAGATCTGTTGCCATCCTTAGCCTGACGTTTCTACCATGGTGTGGCCAGGGAGGGGAATGATTTGTACTTCTGTGCGCTGAATTAAGTTCATGATCACTTGGAGACTGCTGGTGTTTGACCACCAGCAAGAGATGATGGACTATGCTTCATCGCACACCATCCGCCATGATGCCACCCAATGCGACCAGAGAACCTCCACATGGGCGCCACCTAGCTGCAGCAAATGCTACCTGGCAGGATGGCCATTGCTGGCAGTCCGAATGCAATGCCCTAGGGAGTGGGAATATACCCCTTGGCCTATGTGGGGAGTTAACAGCGCAGGCATCAGCAGAGTGATCCCTGTGTGGTCAGGGGGGTGCAATTAACAGGGTACACGGTGGTGCTACCACAATGGACTGGCTACCGTTCTGGATATCAGGTGCAAATACCTCCATGGTTATTATTGACGCAGAAATCGACACTGCGTAGTGCATGGTGGAAAACACACCCAGGAAAGTGTCCTCACCCAAGAGACTAAAAGTGGGCAGGACTGCAATGTGACAATGAGGAAGTTGGCTAAAGATCTCAATGCACAATGGACACAATGCACCTTTTAAGGTGCCTTTCCGGAATTGGCTAACTCTTCAGAAAAATTTTGAAGAATGGAGGTCAAACCCTACAGGGGACCATCACATAAATGCCGAAATGTGTGAAATCCCTTTTAGTCACTTCGTATAACAGGCATGAATACCTCAGGCTATTCTAGCCTCTCGACCCACAGCGTGTGCGGCGTGGACGGGGGGCGGGGGTCTGAGCACTGCAGCCTGGCAGACCAACATCACAAGGGACTCACAGAAAAGAGACATTGGCTCCACCAACAGTGAGCAAGTGACAGTTTCCCTGTACCCTCCGCACTAAGGAATGAGCAGTGTACAGTGCACAAAGACGCTGGAGGGAGCTGGTATAAACAGAGGAGGGTGGTTCAATTGGTAACCCAAGAAGTACCATTGAGGGCATGGAGGACATTGAGGAACAGCATACAGCGGGCTGCCAGATAAGAGGCATGGGAGGACCAAGAGTGTTTCCTAATGTGCGTGAGCCTCAGGAATTTCTTAGTGTCAATGAATGGAAGGGTAACAGGCCCAAGATGTAGAGATGGTGGGAGAAACCATTTGTGCAACCAGAAATTCATACAGATGGGTTTTGTCAGTGGAAAAGTGAAAGCCATTGGTGATGTTCAGGAGTGAAGATGATAAAGACAGCACTGAAGACGTTGCTCAGTTAGACAGGTCCATGGAGAACTGCGAAAGATCACAAAATCATTGACAGAAAGGGAGTAGGAGATGCCTGGTGGGAGACAGGCTATTATAGCATTAATGGCGATAGTAAAGAGGATGACACTCAGGACGGAACCCTGAGGAACACCATTTTCCTGAATATTGGTGTCCAACAAGGCACAGCACTCATGCAACTTGAAAACTCAGCGTTTTAAAAATGCGCAAAGAAAACACGAAATCCACACTGTGCATCTGTGGGTACATGGCGAGACTCTAGCCACCACACCAGCTGGGCATGAATCATATGTTCTATTACCTTGCAAATGCAGCTGGTAAGGGAGATGGGGTGGTAGCTAGAATGAAGGTTTCTGTCCTTACCGGGCTTGGGTATGATGGTGGCTTCATGACAGCATCCTGGAAATGTGCCCTCAGCCCAGATGCGGTTGTGTGTGTTAAGCAGAAAGCACTTGCCTGCAAGAGAGAGGTGCCGCAACATCTGAATGTGGATGGAGTCTCGCCCTGGGGCGGAGGACTGAGATGAACTGAGAGCATGATCCAGCTCCCTAATAGTGAATGCGTCATTATAGCACTCATGATTTGCAGAAGGGAAGGGTATTGCCTGAGCCTACGATGACATTGGCACCTACTGTCAGACCAGTAATGGGGGAACGTATCTTGGTTCCAGAGAGCCATCAGAAGCTGGCCTACACTACAGGGGAATGTGTGGAACTGTTAAAGGAATTAGTGAATGATATCCTGCTAGCTAGTTTGCTATCCTGAAAAACTCGATACTTTGCACACAACTATTTACAATAAATACAGTTTTCCAGGGTAGAGTGGCACATCTCCATGCACAAATTGTATTGACAGGAAGAAGAGGTTTAGTTGATGAAGAAGATCAGCCAAGAGGGCACCTCTTGGATGGGTTCTGTGAGAACCCCTAAAGGGGTGCTGCCCATTAATGCCCCCAAGAAGCAGAAATTGGTGAGGTACCTGCCCAATAAGCTGAAGGAAGTCTGCCCTGGTGACATCGAAGGACGGAGGTACATAAATGGTACAGAGGGAGAAAGTCAGGTGTGGAAGGAAAAGGCAAATGGCAACAGCTTGAAGATGGGTAGTCAGGGAGACAGGATGGCTGCATAGGTAATCCCGTATGAGCAGCATGACACCCCCATTAGATGGGATGCTAATGTCAGGGGGAAGATCAAAATGGATCGATAAGTAATGTGGAAGCTCGAAGCCATCTTGAGGGTGAAATTTTGTTTCCTAAAGGCAGAGTTCAAGGGGATGCTCTGATGCCAGAAGCAGCCATAAATCCTCTCTGTGGGACTGAAGGCTGCAAACTTTCCATTGGAGGACAGTCATGAGGTCAAAGGACGTAGGGGTGTCAACTCGGCGGCTGCCGAGGGACAGCTGGTGTGGAGGTGTTACTACAGGGCACAGAAGCAGAAGTATCCTGCTCCACATGTTCCACAGAAGCATTGGAATGCTTGTGAGGTCAGTCTGTGGAGTCCAGTGCCGAAAAAACGGTCAGTGGTGTGCACCAGAGAGACATAGGCCTTCCAGGCTACGTGATCACGTGGCGACACTGTGAAGCAGGACCTTTGAGTGGGTGAAGGAGAAGACTGTTTGCCCTTAATGCACTTCTTCAAGCCCTTCTGGTCAAAGGAAGACTTGGGTGTTGTTTGGCTGGAGGGAGAAAGTTAGCCTTCTTGGGAGTACTCCACCTGTCCTTTTCTGCCTGCTAGTTGAATGGTGGGTAGCTTTGCCCCTTTAGGTGAGAGTTTAATGGTTAGTTGCTCAGTGGGTTGGGGGGGGGGGGGGGGATGTGATGCTACCTTGACATTGAGTGGCTTCACAATATCAGAGCCAAATTTGGGGTTGCATGTCTGCGTGACCATGTCCTTCATGAAGCGAGGGGGGTAACAACAATGGAACAATAGATGCCAGACAGGAGAACACGGGGTTTGCAACTAGCCAGTAACTTGCGAGCTAGTGGATAAGGCACTTTTTCCTTTACCCATATCTCCTGAACAGCCCACTCGTATAGATAAATGGGACAATCCCAGGACGAGGCGGCATGGCCACCTTAGCACACAGTGGGGAGGATGAGGCAGACATTTGCCCTTGTGTGCATCCATGCCACAAGTTATACCTTTGGCTTGGTCTTGACAAGATGTTTGAGTATGTTTAAACAATGTCACTGATAGCAGTGCATTGGATTCGCAATGTACGGCCGGACTGTGATAATTTCAGAGCCTGCTTTAATCTAGGACTGCAGCACCACCCTATCAAAGGTGAGTAAAATAGTGTGGGTGGTCAGCACAGAGGAATCTACCTCTTTCATTACACTATGGACAGCAATGACACCCTGATCAGAGAAGTAAGTCAGCCTCGGTTAGACCGTCAAGCAGCTTGGTGTAAATGACACCATGGGAAGAATTCAAAGTTCTATGTGCCTTGACACGAACAGGGTAGCCATGGAGAAGCGAGGCAGCAAGCAGTTGTTGTGCTTGAGAATCAGAAGCTGTCTCCAAAAGCAAAGTGCTATTTCATAAATGAGAGCAGGATTTCAGAGAGCCAGCAATGGCATTAACACCTTTCTGAATAATAAACGGATTGACTGGGGCGAAGGACCAACTGTCTTCAGTATGTGATATGACAAGGAACCGCAGTGCAGTCTGAAGGGTCTGTAGATCAGTAGCCTCAATAAGTTTACGTTTCCTCAATGTCAATTGAGTGGATGATTGACTCATCATGAGGATGTCCCAGATGATTTCCAGTATCTCCAATGGCATGCTCCTTCCAACTGGGGGACCTATTCACAAGGGGGCTCACCTACCTTAGGTGATTGTTCACACATCAGGTCACACCTACTGAACAACTGATGGAGGGACCAATTGCAAGTCAGGAAGGTTACAGCTCAGGCAGTCCCCTCCCTGGGCCTTGCCTGTACCTGGGGGTATGTGCAAAACCTACCTGTTGACCCGAGGCTGGGAATTATGCATTACCCAGTCACCTTTTGTGTGTCAGACACTTGGGCCAGCCTTCAGAAGTGCACAGGGAGGAAGAAGAAGAAGAAAAGGATCCTCTGATGCTGAAGTGGAGGAACTAGAGGGGGAAGGGAACAAATAAAAGGGAGTTTAAAATAAAGTCAAGAGCATTCACAGGTCAGCGACAGAATGCAGAATGTTCCCAGTACTACCCCAGACATGTTCCCCAATGGACGAGAAGAAGAACAGGAAGAGGATAGATATACAGCATAGAAGGGAAAAGTGTTGCAAAGGTTGGGGCCCCATGCTATCCATGCACGAACCCGCCAAGGAGTGGCAAGCCTCCTGAGGGGGTTTTTCATTTCCGTTTAGAGTTGCAGGCTATAAATGTGTGGAGGTACAATAGTGAATCACTGTCCTAAAAGAGAAATGATCAAATATAAACCTGCTGAAGACATTTCAGAGAGAATAGGGAAGAAGTGTTTGGAAGAACACCCATTAGATATGAAGTATGTAGTAGTGATGTAACATCTGAAATAAACAATGTGTGAAGGCAATATTTAGGGGATGTATAGAGAAGTGAACCACCGATGTTTATGTCAAGAATAGGCAAGAGATGAAAATAAGTGGTTTTAAAAGACTTGAATGTATTCATATTGAAATCACAATAATCCTGTACTGTATATGGGTACTGTGTGTTATTCATGATAAGAGAATGATAAATGTTTGTAGATTTATGTATTGAAGATGATTACATGCAAATCAGATTAAACAATTATTTTTATGTTCAAGATAAAAGATTGCATTTTATAGTATGTTAATGTATTGAATGACTATGATTGACTGAAAAAGATGAATTCATTATGCATACTGGTAAATTTATATGGTGAAAGATTTAGGGTTACTGGAAAGAGATGAATTAAATGTATAGAGAGGTTAATCCGTATATTAAAGGATTTATAGAGCAATTAAAAATTAATTATGTAATGAAGATAAAAGTGTGTGTGTGTGTGTGTGTGTGTGTGTGTGTGTGTGTGTGTGTGTGTGTGTGTGTGTGTGTGTGTCCTACATAAAACTGACAGAAATATTTTTGGAGTCCAAGAACAGACTACAAGACTTTCACTCAAGGGGCAAGTATTGCAAATGATTTACATTAGGTACCTTGAGTAGTTTCAAAGAATAATATGGCATAATGTGTACATGCAGAAGTGAAACTTTATGTCAACCAGGTTGCTGAGAAACTGTTCTTTGGCTAAGGACAGGAAGACTACATGGCTATAAATAGTGAAGCTGGGATGGAAGAAGGTCAGGTGATATATGCAGCATGCAATCCATAGGTGTCACATTTGGGAGCCAATATAAACACTGCAACATGCATTGTGAGGTATTCAAATGACTGCTTGCCTTAGACACAGGAACTGCTATGCTCTGCTTCAGGAGTGGGGCTTACTTTCTCACAGCACTTAGATGCACAGGGTAGAAACAGGATTGTACAATATTGAAGATGTTTAAGTAATGGGAATTCTTGATTTTATCACAGAATATTTATTTATTCATCAATTTCAAATTTGTACCTTTGGTAGTAATTGCCCTCGGCTATAAAACACTTGTACCAGCAGTTTATCCAATCTGCAAACTTCTTATGGAATTCACTTTCTGTTGTGTCGTTCAGCTCCTTCAGCAATTCTGTTTTTACCTCATAGTGGCAAAACAACATCCTTACACAGTTCTCCTCAGCCTCAGGAATAGAAAAACACTGCAGTGGCTATGACTGGAAAATACCCTACCTGAGTCAACACCACAATTTTGTGGCAAGAAAAAACAAAACCGTTAACAGGCATTGACGTGCAAGTGGGAAAATTATCATGATGCAATTTCCGTGACTAGTTTTTCCACAGTTCTGGTCATTTTCTGTGTATTGCTTCACACAAATGGGGCTTAACTTGAGGGTAGTATTACTTACTGACTGTACAACCATGAAGCAGGAACTCTTGATGCAATATCCCATTTTAATCTAAGAAAAGAGTGGGGGAACTCTTACATGAGATTAAATTTTTAGAATTTTTTTCAGTCTTGGCTCTTCAGGCAGTTTTCTTTGCTGGGCTCAGTTCCTCAGTTTCATTATCCATTATACCTTTCTTTGGAAGTTCTGGATCATTGCTGAACCAATTCAACAATTATTGAGCAGTGTTACACAATTTCTTTTTGGTCAAAATTTAACAACTTCACAGAAAAACTTAGTTCCTACAGGTTTCATGCCCAAAACATTCAAAAAATTTGCTTGGAATGGGTCAAAGGATATGCCAACATCATCAGCAAACTCTCAGATTTTCCAGAACCATTTTGTTTGCTTCCTTCACACTGTCATCAGTTATTGGTGTGGTTGGGCATCCAGGGTGGTCATTGTCTTCAATACCTTCAACCCTCTTTGAAACATTTAAATCACTTTTAAATTCTTTCCTATTTGGTAGTATATTTGCCAAAACCCACAGACAACATTTTGTTGTACTTCATTCTGTTTTAAAACTGATTTTAATGCAAATTCATTTATCCATCTTTCGTCGATTACTAGAAAATATGTATCACTTTTTCAGCTGTCAACAAGAAACTAAATATTCAGAACAGCTGAAAATTCAAAAATACATCACGAACTGTTTGTATTAACAAGATAAAAGATGAAAATACGATGTATAAAGCCTACAAAATTAAGAAATTCCCACTGTTTGATCACACCTTATACAATGTCATTGTGTTATTACCTCATTGGATTAATCCCAGTTTATCATACACAGCTGTCTGGCATTAGATATTTTGTTCAAAATTTCCTTATCATTTTGCAGCAAGTTCCCTAGCTGGAAACCATCCAGCTTGTAATTTTAGACACCAATGCTATGAGTTGGAAGAGCCAACTACACAAATGCAAATTAACATTAGTCAGCTCTGATCCTGATCAACTTGCAGGATGCTAAAGAAAACACAAATACCTGGTTATCTTCCTAATTATTCAGCATTTCCTAATTTCCCATCTGTAAACTTTTTTAGTTTTCAGACATCATTACACAAATGAGTAAATTAATTGTAGGATTAAGAAAAATTAACAAATAAAAAGTTGAACAGGAGAAAGACAGCAAGGTCTAAATACAAACATTTCTAAAAAGTACAGCTGCTTATGACATATGTAATTATTGGAATACTTACAATTACGAACATCATGAAGTTCGCCGACCAGCTGGCAGGTGTTGCCACCACTGAGCCTGACCTGACTGCAGCTCTGACCCACTCTTGATGTCACAGCTGCAGTCAGGTATTTTGTTTTGTTTCTGCCAATGTATCTAATGAACATCACAAAGAGAATTAGATGTGTACATTACTTTACTGTAAATGACATGCAAGAAAAGAAAATAATAGGAAAATTTAAGTACAAAATACTTCACTGAAACTTAATAATCATGAAACTTGGGTTGAGAACTGCAGCACTTTCAAATCTCCTGCTTCAGGGTACATAAATAACAGAAATGAGTACCTCTGCTCTGTGGGCCGAACAGGAGCCCAACGTGTGGACAATGTTTTGGGTATTTTTCACTGGGTTCCCTTCTGAGTGATGAAGGAGGTACTCTTTCAACTCAATAGTGAAGGATGTCCACAGAACACCAATTATCCTCCTAGCTGTAAATATACCACATTCTCACAGCCACTGTTTTTGGCATATGAAAATGGTATGTGGTGTCATAATTATGACAGGGACTGACAATGACATGCTCTTCTCAGTTTGTGTGTACCATGTAGCCAGAGATTTGAAAGTGGTTCAGTCTAGGAACTCATTTTATGTCCAAATGGTAACACCTTGGGTATGGGTTCATTATAAAAATTTATCTACAATTTCAGCACTTTATCTGTAGTGCATGGCACCTAGAAACACATAAGAGAAGAGAATACTTTCCACTGGCTCCAGAGCTCTTGTTGTTTCTCCAGTACAAATGCTTTCCCCACAATTGTGGCATTGAATATTGGAGGTGCAATTTCACCTCAGTAACCACAAAATATTAGAAATTTTAGGACATGCATCTTTTCTCCATTGGTTCCTACAAATCTCTTTTAGTACCTGATTAAGATCATAAATATAAACAAGCTGAAAGTATGACATCAGTGTAAATTGTTTTTAGATTCCCAGATTTTCCAAGCATCTACATTATTTCCTATCGGTCCCATAATAACCCCAGTTCTCTCTCTTTCATAACATTACAATTTTTGCACTTTTCAACCACTACCACCAGTTTCAACATCAATTTGCATGTTGATTTACATGGAAATCAAATTCTCTTCTTGCTCATGCTCAACCAGTAGGTTAATGCATAACAAAACTCTATAGTTGGTTTCAGAATGTTATTCTATTTGGGTTCATTTAGAAATACATTTGACATATTTAGAGCAGCTCTCAAAATGGTTCTATAAGATTTCATTACCCAATTGCTGAAGACAGAGTTGTATCTGGAGCATATTATACCTAGTAACTAATGTTTTCTGGTCTGGTCAGTGTTTCAGTCTTGCAAGTGATTTTAAAATCACACAAATGAATGTGCAGTAGAATCTGCCATAAGCTGATCCAGCCATTTTTGACTAGTTTTGTTGCTTTCCGACATGAGTACAAATTTTGTAAATATTATGAGTTCTACATTTTTAAGGGATGTATAATGTTTCATAGGTATTTGGAAGAAATTTTTCATTCTTCAGCTACAGAGGCCTGTGGTGAATATAATTAATAAGTTTTTAAAATATATTACATAGCAGGCAGACTTGTCTGCCCACACATCATCAGCTGCATGCAGTCTTTTACCTCGACACAGAAGGCGGACTTTTACTGTAGCAATATTTGCAAACAAACAGTTTCTTTCATGTCTAAAAATTTTTCCTGCCTAGAAAATGGAAATCTGTGTTAGTTGCCAAAAGCTTCGGTTTCACAGTATCTTTTACTTTTAACTAATTTTTGATAATGCTACTTCCTAAAATGGCATCTCTTACTTATTATTGGTGTGTAGTAGATTATTAATGTAAAACAGACTATCAAATACATTATTAACAAGATTTCTCAATTACAACACTTAAATTTGAATAGGACATTTCTTCATATGTACATCAACACAAGACACTTTGGAACAGTTTTTCACATTTCGAGCACTCTTACTTCTGTGGAGTAATTTTTGTAATTTCGTAAGACTGAAATACACACAGTGAATTCGATAACAGCAAAATGGCTTCGAAAATTCTGGAAATATTTGCCCTTCCTCTAAACTGTGATCATTCATCAAAAATAGCATTTCAGTATGTTTTTCCTCGTAAAGGCAAGTCATTTAACATACAAAACAAAATGCAAGAATCATTTGATTAGTGTGTAATAATTTCACAAGATGCTGATTTATGAGTTATCTACACTTTTCATTTGGTTTGTCACAATGTTTACCAAATTACTTGACTTTTCAAGTGCATCTTTATTCCATTTGAAATTCTCACGCAATTTTGCACATTTATGAAACCTTCTGGAATTTATGAATTAATAGCTTATGACTGTTCTATGATGACTGCTATTCATCATGTATGGCTGAAAAAGCATACACAACTTAGACAGTACATGTTTATCTGCTTCACAATAAACAAGCTATTAACATAATGAGAGTCAGATGAATCTCATTGGTCCACTATCTGGTTTACTGGGATTCATGATGTGTGTGAATGGAATGAGATGCACATATCACTAGGAGTTTGACAGGACATTTTGGCCTGAACTGCTGTCACATCTGGGCAATTTGCCTCCACATCTGGCCTGACCTACTTTCATATCCATGCAACTGACCCGCACAGTCATAAGAAATGTTATGCAATCTTATAGTTCAAGTGCTCAAGTGCATATAATACCACAAACTATTTCTAAGCTCTTGAGCCTCAACGTTCCAGGTTTGAGCTCCAGCATGTGGTCTTATCTTAATTATCATGTAATTTAATCAAAAATTTGCATTTCTTTTGTGTTACTTGATTAATTAATTAATTAATTAATTAATACAAAAATTTGGTATCAAGTAAAAACATTTTAATTGTCTCTTTCATGTGTAAAATACTGTGATATATTTATCCCCATTTGGGGTATGTGTTGCCTACTTGGGGCCCATAGACCCATAGTGTTTGACCATAAAGCTATGTCACCATGCACAAATAGTTTAATTTTCTCCAAAAGCATTCAGTTTTGGCAAGAAAATAGAGGCTAACAGTTTGTGTGTAAAGGAGATCTCCGGCAGTTTATAGTTCATGTTCCAGAGGTTGCTGAGAGCTGTAATCTCACACACATATTTCATCTATGAGATGCTTCCTCTTTGAGAATGGTCACATCAGAACTGATATCAGTGAGCATGATGCAGTTGTGACTACAATTATTACGAAAGTACAAAGGACCACTCTAACTAACAGAAAGATACATATGTTAAGTAAATTAGGAAGAAAAAAAAAATCAGTAATGTTTCAGCTCAATGAGGAACTTTAACTTTCAGCACAGGTCAGGAAGATGTAGATAAACTATTGCTCAAGTTTGAAAGAATTGTTGGCCACACACTAGATGGGTATGTACCTAATAGAACAGTGCATAATGGGAGAGAGCTTCCATGGCATACAGTCCACTGCAAAGAAACTTCAAAAGAAACAGAGATGACCGCATAATAGAAGTAAAACAAAGCAATGGACTATAGGTAGAGAGATGATGAATGGACATTTGACAGTCAAGATAGCAATGCAATATGTCTTCGATGACTTCCATATAAGAATATTATCAAATGATATGTCACAAAATGCCCAAAATAATTCTGGTCGTATGTAAAGGCTGTTGCTAGTATCAAAGCTAGTGTCCAGTATCTAGCAAATGAGCCAAGAACTGAAATTCAGGTTAGCAAAGCAGAAGCTGAAATGCTGAACTACATTTTCAACTGTTCCTTTACAAAGGAAAACCAATGAGAACTGTCCAATTTAATCATCATACCACTGAAAACAAGAATGAAATAATTATTCATGTCAGTGGTGTTGAGGAACAGCTGACACCATTACAGCTGAACAAAGCTCCAATGGAATTTCTGCAAGATTCTATACTGACTTTGTGATTGAGTTAGGACTTGTTTTCACTATAGTCTATCATAGATCCTTTGAACAAAAAAATAGTGCCCAGTTCTTGGAAAAAGGCACCGGTCACAACCATCTACAAGAAGGGTAGTAAAAGTCACCCACAAAGAAGCTACTGTCGCATATCCTTCACATTGATTTATTGTTGAAAATTCGAACATACTATGGGTCAAACATAATGAGGTATCTTTAACACAATGACCTCCCCAGTAAAAACCAGCACAGTTTTTGAAAATATTGATCAGGTGAAACCCAATTCGCACTTTTCGCACATGATGTACTGAAAGCTTTGGGTAAAGACAACAAGGTAGATGCAGTGTTTCTTGATTTCAAAGAAGCATTTGTCTCAGTACCACACATGTACAATCCTATGTCATATCAAGTGGCATTTGTGAGTGGACTGAGAACTTTTTGGTAGTGAGGACACAGAATGTTGCCCTGGATGGAAAGTCATCATCAGACGAAGAAGCAACTTCAGGTGTGCCCCAGAGAACTGTTTTGGGACTCCTGCCATTCATGTTGTATATTAAATACCTTGCAGACAGTATTAATAGTAAAATCAGGCTTTTTCCAGACGACAGTTATCTATAATGAACTACTATCTGAGATAAGCTGCATAAACAGTCCATCAGTTCATGACAAGATTTCAACATACCTCATATACAGCACAATTTAAACTCAAGGTCAGTGCCACAGTAAATATGGCTTTGAGCCCCCTGAGTAAACCCCACTCAGACCTGCAAATCTGTTATCACAATGTCCTTGAGCAACAAAACTGATGACTTAAGCATTTTGCTGACCAGTGATTCAGTGGTATCTCAGTAGTATGGCTAGCAGAGCACTGGCTCTGCACTTAGTTAAGTTAACCTCACTACTAAATTTCAAATTGTGTGAACACTACTCCAGATCAAATGATGGACATGGTGGGGTTGCCATCTTCTTAAAAGAACACATAGAATATAGACCACTTCCTATCTTAAAGGAAACAACAACAGATTAGTTCGTTTAATGTGCAGCCATAAAGCTTACAGATCTAAATCTAATTGTAGCTACAATTTACCCTCCCCCTCCAGTAGTATTAACGATTTTCTGTTACAAATGGACTTGTTTCTACCCAAAGTAAGTCAGTGCAAACAGGATGTGATAATATATGGTGACTTTAATATAGACTCTCCCATCCACAAACGAAACAGGGAGACATTGATTAACATTGCAAAAACTTATAATCTGCATGGCCTTGTAAACGAGCCCACTAGAATAACACCCACATCCAAGACAGCTCTAGATCAAATTTTTGCAAATAGAAATAAACTTAACCCAACTCTTGAAGTATACAATGCAGGATTCAGTGACCAACAAGCTGTCATTCTAAAGGTTGATGTTCGCAAAGATACCTCAAACCCAGTGCCACCTGAAACCTTATGAAGGTTTTTCACTCAACATAACTTGAATAAGCTCCTCAGTAAAGAAAAGTGGACAGAGATGTACACAGCCAATGCTGTCAACATGAAATTCAACATATTTCTTGACAAAATAATTCACCACTTGGAAGAGGATTTTCCACAAAAACCAGTAAGAATAAATAATAATAAGAGAAACAAGACTTGGATTACATCAGCTATAAAAATCTCTTACAAACATAAAAGAATACTCCACATGTTATGTAAACAAAGTAATGACCCCCCAACTAACAGAATACTATAAAAACTACACATGTATCCTAAGAAGAGTGGTAAGACAAGCCAAAAGAATGCAAAATGATGTGTACATTGACAAATCCAGCAATAAAGTAAAAGCAACGTGGAATATCATAAAAAGGGAAAGAGGGGAAATGAAAGCTACACACACAAACATAGAAATCAAACTCAACCATGAATATGTATCTAATCTGGAAGTTGTGGTGAACTCTTTCAACAATTTCTTTATGAGCATAGCTGAAAAATTGGTCAAAAATAATCCTAACACAAACTACCAACCAGCAGACCAAAAATATCACACGTGCAAAGTCAATTTTCATTACCAAAGTCACTGAAAATTATGTTGCAAAAGCCCTGAGAGAGTTAAGAAATTCATATTCAGCTGGAACTGATGGTATCCCAGCAACTGTAATCAAAAATTGTTTACACACAATTGCTGAACCATTAACTAACCTCTGTGACTGTTCTTTCCTGGCAGGTACTTTCCCTGAAGCTCTGAAGCTTTCTAAAGTAATTCCTATCTTCAAAAAAAGGTGATAATAAAGATATGAATAACTACAGGCCTATCTCAATCTCATCCTGCTTTTCTGAAGTTTTTGAAAGAATAATATACAAACTAACTAATGGACTTCATTATAAAAAAAAAAGATTTACTAAGTTTAGCTCAACATGGGTTCAGAAGCAAAAAATCTATTGAAACTGCAGTGTATGATTGCATTAATATGCTATTAGATTTGTTAGATAGAAAACAACCCTTAACAGGCATATTTCTGGATCTGTCCAAGGTGTTTGACACTGTTGACCACAAAATATTGCTGGAAGAAATAGAACAATATGGTATCAGAAGAATTGCAAACAATTGGATTGCTTCATTCCTAACCAATTGGATGCAGAGAGTCAGCATGAAATACACTAATAGAAAAAACCAACTCAATACCCGAAATCCTATCAAGTAATAAAACTGTAAGGCAAGGTATACCACAAGGCTCAGTATTGGGACCCCTACTTTTCCTCCTGTATATCAATGACTTGAGCCTGAATGAAGATGCACACATAACAATAATATTTGCTGATTACACAACTGTACTCTCCAAAGGGGATAATACAGAGGCTGTGCAAAAAGCAGTGAACTTGGCCCCTGAACAACTCAGCAACTGGGCTAAAATCAACAGATTAACTATCAACACCAAAAAGACAGCTTCCATGAACTTTCACACAACACAAAATGCTAATTCCTCTCAGCCACTTATCACTGTAAATAACCAGCCAAAAGATACTGACACTGTTTTCAAATTCCTGGATCTGTGGGTCAAGATAACCTGAAATGGAACACACATACAAGAAAGGTAAATACCAGAATTAGTACTGGCTGTTATGCATTGAGTGTACTGAAATCGTGTGCTAGCCTGAAAACATTACCCAGTGCGTACTATGCTTACATACATGCCCATCTAAAATACGATTTGATATTCTGGGGAAATTCTTCAACTGCTCCAAGCACATTCAAAATCCAGAAGAGAGCAATGAGGATTATTACTGGGAGCAAACCCAGTGACTCCTGCAAATACATCTTCAAAAAGTTGGAAATACTCTCACTGCCTTTCCTACACATTCTTGGGACTCTCAAATTTTTCAGAAACCACATAGTGCCAACTGACTCCAGAGTCAAAGAATAATGAAATACATAACCACAACACCAGGAAAAACACAAATCTGCATGTTTTAATGAGAAACACTCAACTGTGAAAGAAGGGATCTTTCCATATGGGCTTCGAACTCTTCAACAATCTTCCCACTAGTATTGAGTCCACTGAAGACAACATAAAATTTAGCAAAGCTGTGATGTCACATTTGTTGTGTCACTGTTTTTACTCTATAAATGAATACTTAAAACAGCAATCTTGCGATCTGTGTTATATTGAAGAAATTTCACAATTTGAGTGAAGTAAACTTAACCAATCTTCGCAATATAATACATTAGGATACTTTATGTCAATATATGTCAACAATGTTAACTGATATTTTCAGACATCTGCAACACACTGTGTACCATCAGATCACATGGAATGAATGAATAAATAAATAAATATATAAATAAATTGCTGTGTATAGCTACAACAACATAATATTATTATTGTCTCGGTATACACGATTGCATGCAGTGATGTGACTAATTTTTACAGAAATTGCAGTGTCTTCTACATAAACTCACAAAAGAAAATAAGAACTTATTGTAACTGACTGGTCAGTACTGGGGAAAAGAATTTGAATAGAAATGATCCCTTTCTACCTAATAATATATGCTCAGTCATATTAGGCCTGGCTGACTATAGCAAAGAAAATGTCCTGACATTATCAACTCACTCATATCAACTTCATTTTGAACATACATATATATTTTCTTTAAAAAACTTTTCCACATCTTCATGAGATGCCTGTTCAAAAAATTCCAGAACATTTGCAATTTTGCAGCAATGGTGTGTTGAAATGAGATGTGGTCAGCATTCCTGCACATGCCTGTAACTGCCACAAGTTTCATTGTCGTATGTCTGATTGTTGCTGTTCAGTGCTCTATTGAGGAGAGCACTGTCACACAGTTTGAGAATGCTAACATGTCAGAGTTAGAGGAGCAACATATCTGCATTAAATTTTGCATGGAACTCAAGAAAATATTTACAGAGCTACACAAAAGGGTGGAGAAAGCTTGCAGTGGTAAGTGCTTAGACCATACTTTGGCATTACAAATAGTTCACACAGTTTAAAAATGACCTGCTGGAAGTTAAAGATGAGCCTCATTCATTACGCCCTTTGACACCCACTGATGGTGCCTGTGTCAGGAACATCAATAAAAATTTGTGTGCCAACTAAAGACTGGCTGTCCAAGAGACTGCCAAAGAGTAACATTTCAGCAGCATCTTGGAATGCATAATTTTGTCACTTTCAATTTCATCCCATGGCTCACGAGTCAAGAACAGAAAGACCGTCACCTCACAATCAGTGAAGAGCTTTTGGATTGTGCAAATGAGAACAAGACATTCCTTAAGAGAAGTGTAAGTGGTGATGAGATGTGGCTCTACTGTAATGATGTTGAGACCAAGGTTCAATCTTCACAATGGGTCAGGAAAGAGATTTCTTTGTCTTTGAAGGATTAGTTCATAATGAATTTGTGCCACAGGAATAAACTATTAATCAACTATGCTACTGGGGCACATTGCAATGACCGTGAGAAAATGTGACAAGGAAACAGGCTGAAATGTGGTCAGATAATTCCCGACTCTTGCATCACGATACCTCACATGTACACTCATTCCCATCGGTGTGTGACTATTACACAAAAGACAAAGTCCCTGTGCTGCATCATTCTCCATACTCTCCAGAACTAGTCCCTGCAGAATACTTTATTTTCAAAGCTGAACACCTCTATTTTTTTTTTGTTGTAGTTTTGGGGCACACAACTACAATGGTCATTAGCGCCCAGACTAAGTGAGGAATGCACCGCGAGGTACAAGGTTAAAACAGCAACTAAAAGAGGCAACACTATGAAAGACATTAACAGGCAAAGAATTAAAAGAACACCATAATCAAATGTCCTTAGACAGGTTTGTCAAGTGTATAAAACGAAGAACGCGAGCAGCTGCTCCTGTGTCGTCTGCTAAAGTGGCATCCAGAGTACATGGCAGGCCAAGATCAATGTGCAGTGTATTAAAATTCAGACAGGACGTTAAAATGTGGCATACCGTCTGCAATTGCCCACATGGGCAGAACGATTCTGACGCAGCCGTCAGCAGATGGCGATGGCTGAACCGGCAGTGTCCAATTCGTAACCAGGCCAAAACGACCTCCTCCCACCCAGAAGGGTGTGAAGAGGTTGTCCAAGTCATGGGAACACGTTTTAAGGCCCAAAGCTTGTTGTCAGTAAGTGTAGCCCAATCAGCATGCCACAGCGATAAAATGCACTGACAAATGACCCTCCTACAATCTGATGAAGGGACACAACAAGAAGCTGTCTGAGGCTGGAGGACCACAGCCTTGGCCGCGGCATCTGCAGCTTCGTTCCCAGGGATACCGACATGGCCAGAAACCCACATAAAGGTAACCGGAGAACCATCATCCACCAGCTACTGAAGTGAGCGTTGGATCCGGTGCACAAAAAGGTGGACTGGATACGAACCACTGAGGCTCTGGATGGCACTCAGGGAATCGGAGCAGATGACGTAAGTAGAATGTCAGTGGTGGCAGATGTAACGAACAGCCTGGTAGAGGGCAAATAGCTCAGCTGTGAAGACCGAACAATGGCCATGGAGCCGGTATTTGAAACTGTGTGTATCCCGACAATAAAAGAACACCTGACACCGTCATTGGTCTTAGAGCCACCTGTATAAATGAAGATCATATTAATGAACTTTGAACTACGTTCAACAAAATGGGAGTAGTATACCGAAGCTGGGGTACCCTCCTTTGGGAGCAAGCTGAGGTCAAGGTGAATGCAAACCTGAGCCTGGAACCAAGGTGGCGTTTGGCTCTCGCCGACTCAAAAGGTTGCAGGGAGTAAAAAATCAAGGTGCCGAAGGAGGCGACGAAAGCGAACTCCAGGGGGTAGCAGGACAGAGACATACAACCCGTATTGACAGTCGAGAGAGTCGTCAAAAAAGGAACGATAAGACGGGTGTTCGGGCATTGACAATAGCCGACAGGCATACCGACAAAGCAGTATATTGCGCCGGTAGGTTAGTGGCAATTCACTGGCTTCAGCATGAAGACTCTAGATGGGACTAGTATAGAATGCTCCGATCGCAAGACGTAAACCCCGATATTGTGTAGAGTTGAGGCGGTGTAAAATGGACGGCCATGCAGAGGAGTATATGAAGCTCCCATAATCCAGCTTTGAGCGGACGATCGACCGATATAGGTGAAGTAGGATGGTTCTATCCGCTCCCCACGACGTACCGCTGAGAACACGGAGGACATTTAGAGAACGGGTACAACAGGCAGCGAAATATGACATGTGGAGACCAGCTAAGTTTCCTGTCAAATGTAAGACCTAAAAATTTTGTTGTCTCCATGAATGGGAGAGCAATGGGACTGAGTCATAAGGATGGTGGGAGAAACTCTTTGTAGGCCAGAAGTTAATATAGACCGTCTACTCGGCAGAAAAACAGAAGCCATTGGCGACACTCCAGGAGTAAAGACGGTCAGGACAAAGCTGAAGACAGTGCTCCAGGAAACATGTACGCTGTGCACTACAATAGATGGTAAAATCGTCCACGAAAGGGAGCCTGATACATCAACTGGGAGGCAATTCATTATTGGATTGATCGCTATGGCGAAAAGAGCGACCCTCAAAAGTGAGCCCTGTGGCACCCCATTCTCCTGGCAAAAGGCATTGGACAGGACAGAACCCACACGTACTCTGAACTGTCGATCCATTAAAAAGGCAAGAATAAAAAGAGGGAGGCGACCGCGAAGGCCCCACGTATGCATGGTGCGGAGAATGTCCGCCCTCCAACAGTTGTCTTAAGCCTTCTCCAAATCAAAGAATACAGCCACGGTCGAGTGCTTCTGCAAGAAGTTATTCATAATGAAGGTTTACAAGGTAACCAGATGGTCAACAGCAGAGCGGCGCCTACGAAATCCACATTGTACATTGGTAAGTAGGCGCCGAGATTCGAGCAGCCAAACCAAACGAGAGTTAACCGTTCGCTCCATCACCTTACAGACACAGCCGGTAAGCGAGATGGGTTGATAACTGGAAGGCAAGTGCTTGTCCTTCCCCGGCTTAGGAATCGGGACAACAATAGACTCACGCCAGCATGCGGGAACATGCCCCTCAATCCAGATGCGATTATAAGTACAAAGAAGGAAACCTATACCCACAGGAGAAAGGTTCTTCAGGCATCTGAATATGAATAGAATCAGGCCCTGGAGTGGCAGACCGTGACCGGGCAAGTGCATTTTCAAGTTCCCCCATGGTGAATGGGGCATTATAACTTTCACGATTTGAGGAGCGGAAGTTAGGTGGCCTAGCCTCCTCTGACTGTTTTCGGGGGAGGAACGCAGGGTGGTAATGAATGGAGCTTGAAACCTCTGCGAAAAAGCGGCCGAAGGCATTGGAGACATCCTCAGGGGCCACAAGGACGTCATTCGCGACCGTCAAGCCAGAAACTGGTGAGTGGACCTTAGTGCCAGATAACTGGCGCAGGCTACCCCAGACAACAGAAGTAGTAAAACTGTTGAAGGTGCTTGTGAAAGCAGCCCAGCTGGCTTTCTTGCTTTCTTTAATAACACGACGACACTGCACACATAATCGTTTATAATTGATACAATTCACCATCGAAGGGTGGTGTTTAAAGGTGCATAAAGCATTTTGACGAACACATGAAGTGTCTCTACATGCCGTGGTCCACCAGGGGATTGGTACGTAACGTGGAGAAGAAGTAGTGTGAGGGATGGAATATTCAGCAACAGTGAGAATGACTTCTGTGAGGTGTGTGACCTATCGCATCTGGCGAAGGTTTGATCCTGAAAGTTCGCCCTGGAAGAGAAGAGCCCCCAGTCTGCTTTGGAGATGTTCCAACTAGTTGAGCACAGAGAGTGGGTATTATGCAGGAGATGGATAACACAAGGCAAGTGGTCACTCGAATACGTATCAGAAAGAGTGTACCTCTCAAACTGACGTGCAAGTTGGGTAGCACATATAGAGAGGTCTGAATGGGAATAGGTGCGAGTTGTGTCCGAAAGAAAAGTAGGGGTTCCAGTATTGAGGCAGACAAGATTGAGGTGGTTGAAAAGGTCTGCTAACAGGGAGCCTCTTGGACAGGATGCTGGAGTGCCCCAAAGGGGATGGTGGGCATTGAAGTCTCCAGTAAACTAAAATCGTGCAGGTAGCTGAGCAATAAGTTGCATCATGTCTGCCCTTGTGACGGCAGGCGACGATGGAGTATAAACAGTACAAATGGAAAATGTAAAAGTGGGGAGAGTAAATCGGACGGCAACTGCCTGTGGACCAGTGTGAAATGTGATGGGATCATAATAAATATGATCCTGGACCAGCAACATAACCCCTCCATGAGCCAGAACACCTGCCACAGGTGGTAGGTCAAAACGCACAGAGGCATAGTGTGCCAAGTCAATTTGATCACATGGGTGTAGCTTCGTTTCCTGGAGAGTTGTGATGGGCAGACAGTGCAAGCATAGCAGCAACTTTAAGTCCTCTTGGTTGGAGCAAATGCCATGAATATTCCAATGAAGAAGTGCCATCATGAGAAGAAAAAGAAAAAGGAGAAGCAAGAAGGGGCCACCTCTAAGGCCGCTGAGGGCCTGGCTTCAAGCGAGCACTGCCACTGCTATCAACAGGTGGAGAGTCATCATTAATTGGTTCAATAGGTTCGTCGGCCATCTTGTTAAGATGGCCGGGAGGGGGAGCTTCCTCTGCCGGTGAACGGCCAGATGTTCGCCTACCAGTGGTGCGGCCAGGCAAAACGGATGACGGCCTGGGGCGGCAACCGCTGGGTGGCACAGGCGAAGAAACGCGCCGTGGCGGAGAAGGAGAACTGTGCTTCCTATGAGCCTTCTTGGAACATCATTTAGTGGAAGTACTGGTCGATGTCTGGGAGTTCGAGGTGCGTAGGAAGTCTGTACGGGACGGTTTCTCCTTGAAGGCCCGTGCATCTGACTTCTGGATCTTCGTCTTGGCAGAAGATGATGAAGGTGCTAGTGTCTTGGGGGTGACGGGAGGAAGAGGAGATGTTGACCGGGCGATCGTAGCACTGGCCGAACTTACGACTGTAGTGCTGAAGGTCAGATCGCACGTCTGTGTCGCCACCTCCCTGGTAGTGCGAGGAGAGGAGAGGACAGTTCTTTATTTCCCCGCTGGGAGCCGAATGGGCTTCCTACTAGCAAATAGCTTGTGAGCAGCCGAGGTGGACACTTTCTCTTTGACCCAAATTTCCTGTATACTGCATTCATCCTTTTAGATGGGACAGTCGTGGGAGGATGCTGCGTGGTCACCCTGACAGTTCACATGAGGAGATGGAGGTGGACAGTCACCCTCATGGGCGTAACCTGCTGCAAGTGACATTTAGCCGCATTAGAACAAGACTGGCGAGTGTGATTAAAATGCTGACTATCAGTAGTGCGTAGGTGTCGGGACACAGGGGCAAACAGAAATAATCTCGTAGCCAGCTTTGATGCGCGACGGCAGCTGAACACTGTCAAAGGTCAAGAAATGTGTCCGGTTGGGTACAAGGTCATTGTTGACCTTTTTCATGACACTATGGACAACCGTCTCGTCCTGCTCAGCCAGGAAAGACTGAATCTCCTCGTCAGTCAATCCGTCGATGGATCTAATATATACCACACCACACGACGAATTCAAAGTGCGGTGAGCCTCCACCCAGACAGGGAATGTGTACAGGAGTGTGGCTCGAAGCTGTTTTTGTGCCTGAAAGGCTCTCTTAGTTTCTAACAACAAGGTACCGTTACGCATCCTGGTACAAGAACACCTCTATGAAAGGATAAAGCTTTGCAACAATAGATGAGATAAAAAAGTTTCCCGATGGCACTTCATGTGATCCATCAAGAGGTGCACCGAGACTGGTTCTGGAAGTGTTAACAGCATTGGGAGTGGTGTATCAACTGTGGAGGAGAGTATATCAAGGGTGTCCATGCACTATAAGTAAAGGGTAAGTGTAGAAAAAAAATTGTGGACGAAGTTCCAGAATATTTTTTCAGACCTAGTATCAGCTATTAAAAGAAATTGGGACAGGAAGTAAAGTAGCAACATTTGAATTATAACATGATAACACAGCAGCACCACTACCTGATAAGGTGGAACCAAACTCAGTCTGTGTGTAACTATGTTCCACGCAAGAAACATAATCAGATTAAAAATTATTCCCACTTTGAGAGACAGCTGTATTTTGTATTCTGAGACATTCAAAATACCTAAACAATTGATGACACGCTGTAATAGTTTAGTATGTGTCAGCATGTCAACATAATAGAAAATTCTTGTCACATATCGTACAAAAAAAATCATGGTTGTTAACACATGAACAGCAGACTGGAGATGAGTACCTCAAAGAAAAATTTAAACCTGTAACCGTAAGCACTGAACATGTCACTTAATAATACAACTAATCATGAGGATGGTGAAATGATCAGTCAATATAATAAACAGCATAGAGCTGCAAGATTTAATTTGCACATATAGTGCAGGCATTGAAAGACCAGACAGACATGACAAATGTCCAATAAAATTAGGCAGGAAATCAATATATAATGGAGACCGAGTTTGTATCTAAACCTGGTTTACTTATCCTGATACTCTTAAAGAAGTTATCAGAACTCAATAGCTACACACTAGAATAGGTAAAAATGTTTGCCAGAATACTACACATGGAAAAAGTACATGGGAAGACAAGAATGAAATAAAAAGTAAGTGTAGCAACAAATATAAAAACGTTATTAATCTTGCATTGAACAGTATGTTGGTCTTGGTGATGGTGGTGGTGGTGGTGGTGGTGGTGGTGGTGGTGGTACAGTTATTGACACTCAGCATAAGAAACTGAATACTTTCCCTGCACAGTTCATATATTACTACAAGCCCAATAAGTTCGTACAACATTTAAGATATTTCCAAACTATGAGAACTAAACATTATTGAATAAATATGGACATTATAACTAACAAACTTCACCGACTTGCATTGAAAAACTTTTCATGAAGTCCTGTAATACAGCAATTGGACAATTTATGGCAGGCAGATCTTGTACATAGGAAACAAATTAAAAAAAACTGTTGTTTCAGGTATATTCTTATGATCATTGAAACATACTTTAAATTTACATGGGCTGTACTTGTAAAAACAAAGACAAGAAATTTAGCTGCATGGATAATGGAACAACTATAGCACACTGGAACCAATATAGTTCCAAAGATCTTCAGAAAGATCACAGTGGAGGATTTTACAATCACTGCTTTGCAACTGTGATGAAATACTATGGAATATCCTACAATTCAATGTTTTCACACAGAAAGTATCCCCCATGGAGCAATTGAATAGAACTATAAAATGCCATTATGTGGCAACAACTAAATTTACATTGATAGTAGAAATGGACTAATATACCTCCTCACTTATCTCTACAGCTTAACCTCACCATACATCATATGGGTGTGTGAAATCATTTCATACTCATGATAATACACTTCTAAATACAGTATACAGTCATATTATAATGGCTGATTTACACAATCAGAGATTTAATGTCGGCAATTTCATCTGAATGTCCTCATTAAGGACACCATTTGATGAATCATATTTACCACACTCATTGACTGAGATATTTACAGTTTTGAAAGTACAGTGAAGAAACCCCCAGACTTCTAATCTGATAGATAGAAAATGTCATGAAATAGTGGAGAAGTTTCTACATGGAGTAAACACAGGAAATAAATGAAATAGGTGTGTTTCTCATTGAAAGAGTTGTTAGGTGAGTATGAAATGGAAAACTGGTTCAGTGGTTCAGATTCCCATCATCACATGATAACTGGATTGAAATGAATGAATATTAAAAGGAAGTTCATTCTCCATTAGACCTGAGCGAAGAAATATTTAATACTGTATCGAGAACTTTTGAAGCATATAACTATTCCAAATATCACATCATCAAACTGTAAACTACATTTAACAAGTGGTGATGTTCAAATTCCATGTGTTATGTATGATGATGATGATTTAAACACATACTCAAAACAGAAAATAGAAGTCTTCAAATTATGTCCATTTAAAGCAGAGATATGAGCAGCTGTACAAGGCACTGACTTTACAAAGGAAGGTTCAATAGGTTATCTAGCAGTGAGTGCTGAGAAGGTGAATGAGTTGAACTGCCTATACATATATTACCAACCAACCAACCAACCAACCAACCAACCAACACACACACACACACACACACACACACACACACACACACACACACACACACACACACTGTTAAATACAATTTACGTTTCTTTCCATCCTGCAGTAGCATAGGATAAACTTGAGCTGAATGTTGTTGATGGCCAACTGTATGAATACAGGAATAACTGTATGATTACTTCCTTTTTTTAAGAGAGAGAGAGAGAGAATGAGGGTACGACAAAGGCAGTATATGGACCCAACAGGGCAACACTTCTGTGTTGGGTGAAGGTCATGGTTAAAGCAGGCTAAGACATGGTAATTGGATGTCTCTATAGGCCCCCTGGCTCAGCAGCTGTTGTGGCTGAGCACCTGAAAGATAATTTGGAAAATATTTCGAGTAGATTTCCCCACCATGTTATAGTTCTGGGTGGAGATTTTAATTTGCCGGATATAGACTGGGAGACTCAAACATTTGTACGGGTGGCAGGGACAAAGAATCCTGTGAAATTTTTTAAAGTGTTTTATCTGAAAATTACCTTGAGCAGTTAAACATAGAACCAACTCGTGGCAATAACATATTAGACCTTCTGGTGACAAACAGACCAGAACTATCTGAAACAGCTAACGCAGAACAGGGAATCAGCAATCAAAAAGCGGTTACTGCATTGACGATTTCAGCCATAAATAGAAATATTAAAAAAGGTAGGAAGATTTTCTGTTTAGCAAAATTGACAAAAAGCAGATTACAGAGTACCTGACGGCTCAACACATAAGCTTTGTCTCAAGTACAGATAGTGTTGAGGATCAGTGGACAAAGTTCAAAACCATTGTACAATATGCAATAGATGAGTATGTGCCAAGCAAGATCATAAGAGATGGAAAAGAGCCACCGTGGTACAACTACAGAGTTAGGAAACTGTTGCGGAAGCAAAGGGAACTTCACAGTGAACATAAACATAGCCAAAGCCTTGCAGTCAAACAAAAATTACACAAAGCAAAATGTAGTGTGAGGAGGGCTGTGTGATAGGTGCTCAATGAATTTGAAAGTAAAGTTCTGTGGACTGACTTGGCAGAAAATCCTAAGAAATTTTGGTCTTACGTCAAAGTGGTAAGTGGATCAAAACAAAATGTCCAGACACACTAATCAAAATGGTACTGAAACAGAGGATGACAGACTAAAGGCCAAAATACTAAATGTCTTTTTTCAAAGCTGTTTCACAGAGGAAGACTGCACTGTAGTTCCTTTTCGAGATAGTTTCACAGAGGACAAAATGGTAGATATTGAAATAAATGACAGAGGGATAGAGAAACAATTAAAATCGCTCAAAAGAGGAAAGGCCACTGGACCTGACGGGATACTAGTTCAATTTTACTCAAAGTACACAAAGGAACTTGCCCCCATTCTTGCAGCGGTGTACCGTAGGTCTCTAGAAGGGCGTAGCGATCCAAAGGATTGGAAAAGGACACAGGTCATCCCCATTTTCAAGAAGGGACGTTGAACAGATGTGCAGAACTATAGACCTATATCTCTAACGTCTATCAGTTGTAGAAGTTTGGAACGCGTATTATGTTCGAGTATAATGACTTTTCTGGAGTCTAGAAATCTACTCTGTAGGAATCAGCATGGGTTTCGATAAAGACGGTCGTGTGAAACCCAGCTTGCGCTATTCATCCACGAGACTCAGAGAGCCATAGACATGGGTTCACAGGTAGATGCCGTGTTTCTTGACTTCCGCAAGGCATTCGATACAGTTCCACATAGCCATTTAATGAACAAAGTAAGAGCATATGGTCTATCAGACCAATTATGTGATTGGATTGAAGAGTTCCTAGATAACAGAATGCAGCATGTCATTCTCAATGGAGAGAAGTCTTCCGAAGTAAGAGTGATTTCAGGTGTGCCACAGGGGAGTGTCATAGGACCGTTGCTATTCACAATATACATAAATGAGCTTGTGGATGACATCGGAAGTTCACTGAGGCTTTTTGCGGATGATGATGTGTTATATTGAGAGGTTGTAACAATGGAAAATTGGACTGAAATGCACGAGGATCTGCAGCGAATTGACACATGGTGCAGGGAATGGCAATTGAATCCCAATGTAGACAAGTGTAATGTGCTGTGAATACATAGAAAGAAAGATCCCATATCATTTAGCTACAAAATAGCAGGTCAGCAACTGGAAGCAGTTAATTCCATAAATTATCTGGGAGTACGCATTAGGAGTGATTTAAAATGGAATGATCATATAAAGTTGACCGTTGGTAAAGCAGATGCCAGACTGAGATTCATTGGAAGAATCCTAAGGAAATGCAATCCGAAAACAAAGGAAGTAGGTTACAGCACGTTTGTTTGTCCACTGCTTGAATACTGCTCAGCAGTGTGGGATCCGTACCAGATAGGTTTGATAGAAGATATAGAGAAGATCCAATGGAGAGCAGCGCGCTCCATTACAGGATCATTTAGTAATCACAAAAGCGTTACAGAGATGATAGATAAACTTCAGTGGAAGGCTCTGCAGGAGAGACACTCAGTAGCTCGGTACGAGCTTTTCTTGAAGTTTCGAGAACATACCTTCACCAAGGAGTCAAGCAGTATATTGCTCCCTCCTACGTATATCTCGCAAAGAGACCATGAGGATAAAATCAGAGAGATTAGAACCCACACAGAAGCATACCGACAATCCTCCTTTCCACGAACAATACGAGACTGGAATAGAGGGGAGAACTGATACTCAAGGTACACTCTGCCACACACTGTCAGGTGGCTTGCTAAGTATGGATGTAGATGTACACAGATTGTATTAGCACAGGTAAACTACAAGTTGTACCTTAAATCATTAAGTCTGAAAAATGTATTATTTTCTATGGCACTGCCCACAGAATATGATGAATGAGTTAGTTATGTGGTACGAGTATGTTTCACACAAACCTTATGCATCAAGAATGTTTAGTAATTTTGATAGGATAAGAATAACAATCTAGCATGAATATTCTATTCTATTTATAGATCAAAAGGAAATCATACACATGGATGGATCTGATACAAAAACATCGGATCTAATACATAATACTTTTTTATTTCTTTTTGAAGGAACCAAACATGGTGGAGATAGATCGATTTTTTTTTCCTGCGGTTGTGACGTCAACTCCCAAGACCTACGTTTCAGCATCCACATATGACTTTAATGTGCTGAAATTTTAATGGGATACTTTGAAGGTATGCAGAAAGTTCCTCTTAACATGAAACAAGAATTAATTCTCACAGAAAATGCTACAGGGAGTAACTTTTACATCCAAGGCACTGATGAAACACACAATCTTTTAACTCACAAATCAATATGGAAGGTCCCACCCATTTCTGTAAATGATCAAGAATGTCTGAAATTATTAAACATTATCAACAGATGGGTTGCATTACCATTAACCTTTATTTCATGGAATTTGCTCAAACATGTACCACTACTGCCTTCTTCAAATTATGTATGGACTTTAAAAGCAGTGTTGCAGTTTTAATCACCTTGATATATCATACTCATATATCACCTTGATATATCAGACAAGCTGTAAAATGAATCCCGCAAATAATTCTGGTAAATTTGATCACTGCAAGTGAATGGATGCAAAGATGTTTTCGAACAATGCTTTCGAACCATCTGTTAACCTTCAACATGATTATAGAGAGACATTTACACTCAGATATACAACATGTATGCAAAATTTCCTAATTTGTATTATGAAAGTGCTAAAGATGGTTGATGTGTGTTCTAAAAGGACACTATTTTCTAACAACCTTCTTTGTATAAATAGGTGATACCAAATGGTATTGTAAATCTTACATAGGTTTCAATTATCTCAGCTGTTTCACTAAAAGAATTTCATACAATTTTTGTATGATGTATTATATTTCAGGCTAAAATGTATAAAAAGAAATTAATTGTTAGAATAAATATGTACAGTTAAAATTACTCCTTTTAGAAATATTTGAAACTACGGAATGTCTGGCATACTTAAAATTCATATTATTCATTGCTCATTCTAACACTAATTACTAAGTTTATTTCTGGAACCATTTATAAAATAATGATTTAACTTTGTGAAATACTACTTTTGTCAAAAAATTTTGTAAATTCTTTTGCTTTGTAAACTGTCTTGAGTACTGTAAGTACCTCAGAATGAGTGAGTAGTAGTGGGCATGCCTCTGATGGAAATGCATTTATTTTTCATTTTTGTGAACAACAATGTAATCTTTGATTTTTTTTAAAATGGGGATTGTGGGGGTCAGTGTGACATAGAAGGATGGGGTAAAATAGTCATAGCAACAGAAAGAATATCATCAATTGTTCAGTTCAACAGGACCGCATAATGTTACAAAAAAATTATAGCCTCAAGAATGTACCCCTAGATGTGAGTACTGCATCCAACAAGAAGAGAAAATGAAGGTAAGTAAAAAGTTTCTCTTTTGTATGTCTTAAACCTCTCAAAGCTTTTGAAACTAATGAAGACACTAAGAAGAATTAAATGATGATGTGTGGGAGAGTAAGATTACAATGTCAAACATTAGAGGGTTAAGGAATGCAGCACCTAGTGTTGTATTTGATTGCTCCAAACAGAAAAAATCATTAAAAACTATGTTACTGAAGTAATAATTTTGTTTGAAACTAATAAACACTTTTCTTCAAAAACATCAATATAAGCTTTAATTATACTTGAGTGTTTATTCAGTTAGCACTAGCTAAATACATTAGTACAAAGTTCCGTTAGTGAAAATGTGAGGTTTTAGCCTTAGAAGTGTTTCTTTCATGGTGCTTGGAGAGGAGAGATGTATTATCCCAACATACAACACAGTCTTAACAGATGAATACCATTTAGTGTAATCAAGTGTGCAAACAGATGACACACAGCTCACTGACACGCAGACATTTTCCATAGACTTGAATGGGACACCAATGGTATCCATGTTCAAAACCTATGATCATTCAAATAGTATTTTCTGTGTAAAAGGAGGCAAAAAGCTTGTTGGTCATGGGCTACTATGTTTCAGTGAGCTGAAGTGTGCGACATAAAAGATGAAGGATGTTTGACACTACACAAATTGACATCTTTAAGTGAAATTTAAGAATGCATATAGTAATGTACAACACTGCTAAAATGACCAGAAAAAAAAATTTTTTTTTGTTTAAAACTGTTTTACTCAACATGCTCATACAGGCTGTTCAAGCCTGTAAGCAAGTGACTGGAAAAATGTAACCCACTTTTCGCTCCCAGTACACTTAACAAGGCTTAAACATTTTCTGAAGCAACTGTGAATGCTTTTCCGGAACAGCAAGTAAGTTTTTAAAAAATTTAACTCTTATGTAATATTCAGTCCATTCTTGGAGGAATGTAGACACATTAATAACTTGAATACAGGGTACTAATGTCCCCCAATAATATTTAATAGTTTGTTATGAGCCAGCTTTCAGCTTCTCACGTCATCTCCAGATTTTTAATTTAACACTAAACAGATAGTCCACGTAAGTTGTGCAAAAATTCATAGCTGTAGAAAGATACACTCCTGGAAATTGAAATAAGAACACCGTCTTTCATTGTCCCAGGAAGGGGAAACTTTATTGACACATTCCTGGGGTCAGATACATCACATGATCACACTGACAGAACCACAGGCACATAGACACAGGCAACAGAGCATGCACAATGTCGGCACTAGTACAGTGTATATCCACCTTTCGCAGCAATGCAGGCTGCTATTCTCCCATGGAGACGATCGTAGAAATGCTGGATGTAGTCCTGTGGAACGGCTTGCCATGCCATTTCCACCTGGCGCCTCAGTTGGACCAGCGTTCGTGCTGGACGTGCAGACCGCGTGAGACGACGCTTCATCCAGTCCCAAACATGCTCAATGGGGGACAGATCCGGAGATCTTGCTGGCCAGGGTAGTTGACTTACACCTTCTAGAGCACGTTGGGTGGCACGGGATACATGCGGACGTGCATTGTCCTGTTGGAACAGCAAGTTCCCTTGCCGGTCTAGGAATGGTAGAACGATGGGTTCGATGACGGTTTGGATGTACCGTGCACTATTCAGTGTCCCCTCGACGATCACCAGTGGTGTACGGCCAGTGTAGGAGATCGCTCCCCACACCATGATGCCGGGTGTTGGCCCTGTGTGCCTCGGTCGTATGCAGTCCTGATTGTGGCGCTCACCTGCACGGCGCCAAACACGCATACGACCATCATTGGCACCAAGGCAGAAGCGACTCTCATCGCTGAAGACGACACGTCTCCATTCGTCCCTCCATTCACGCCTGTCGCGACACCACTGGAGGCGGGCTGCACGATGTTGGGGCGTGAGCGGAAGACGGCCTAACGGTGTGCGGGACCGTAGCCCAGCTTCATGGAGACGGTTGCGAATGGTCCTCGCCGATACCCCAGGAGCAACAGTGTCCCTAATTTGCTGGGAAGTGGCGGTGCGGTCCCCTACGGCACTGCGTAGGATCCTACGGTCTTGGCGTGCATCCGTGCGTCGCTGCGGTCCGGTCCCAGGTCGACGGGCACGTGCACCTTCCGCCGACCACTGGCGACAACATCGATGTACTGTGGAGACCTCACGCCCCACGTGTTGAGCAATTCGGCGGTACGTTCACCCGGCCTCCCGCATGCCCACTATACGCCCTCGCTCAAAGTCCGTCAACTGCACATACGGTTCATGTCCACGCTGTCGCGGCATGCTACCAGTGTTAAAGACTGCGATGGAGCTCCGTATGCCTAGGCAAACTGGCTGACACTGACGGCGGCGGTGCACAAATGCTGCGCAGCTAGCGCCATTCGACGGCCAACACCGCGGTTCCTGGTGTGTCCGCTGTGCCGTGCGTGTGATCATTGCTTGTACAGCCCTCTCGCAGTGTCCGGAGCAAGTATGGTGGGTCTGACACACCGGTGTCAATGTGTTCTTTTTTCCATTTCCAGGAGTGTATGTGATAATTTATGAGTATATTGACACAAAACACAACCATGATGCAGCACCTAGAGAGACTGAACAAATAAACCCTACATTACAGTATATTCAAATAATAATACTATGTGAATGTACAACACAGAAATGTTTGACAAGTGAGCAGTGGCACAGGCCATCACGTCATACTGACAAACTGGTGAATGTGATCAAAAGAGAAAATAAAGGGACGGGGAGAAAGACATCCATGGAATGTGGGAAAGGAATAGTTGTAACAATCTTATTATCTAATTTACTACATTACTTGAAATTCCAGTCATTAATAAACACCAATCAAAGAATCTTGACCTGGTCCTTAATTACCTAAAACAGTTGCATCACTCACTCTTATCAAGGTAGCAGCCACTTGTTACTCCTCTTACCATTAGATAATAAAAGTGTTATAACTGTTCCACATCCATATACCACAAAATTCTTTCTCCACCTCCCTTTATTTGGTCTCTCTATCACATTCATCAGTTTGTCCATATGACAGGGTGGCTTCTGCCACTCGTCATTTCTGTGTTGTACAGTCACATTCCCCCCACCCCTCATGCACCATAGACCTTGTCATCGGTGGGGAGGCTTGTGTGCCTCAGCGATACAGATAGACATACCGTAGGTGCAACCACAACGGATGGGTATCTGTTGAGAGGCCAGACAAACGTGTGGTTCCTGAAGAGGGGCAGCAGCGTTTTCAGTAGTTGCAGGGGGCAACAGTCTGGATGATTGACTGATCTGGCCTTGTAACACTAACCAAAACGGCCTTGCAGTGCTGGTACTGCGAACAGCTGAAAGAGAGGGGAAACTATGGCTGTAATTTTTCCCGAGGGCATGCAGCTTTACTGTATGAATAAATGATGGTGTCCTCTTGGGTAACATATTCCGGAGGTAAAATAGTCCCCCATTCGGAACTCCGGGCGGGGACTACTCACGAGGACGTCGTTATCAGGAGAAAGAAAACTGGCGTTCTATGGATCGGAGCATGGAATGTCAGATCCCTTAATCGCGCAGGTAGGTTAGAAAATTTAAAAAGGGAAATGGATAGGTTAAAGTAGGATATAGTGGGAATTAGTGAAGTTCAGTGGCAGGAGAAACAAGACTTTTGGTCAGGTGAATACAGGGTTATAAATACAAAATCAAATAGGGGTAATGCAGGAGTAGGTTTAATAATGAATAAAACAATAGGAATGCGGGTAAGCTACTACAAACAACACAGTGAACGCATTGTTGTGGCCAAGATAGACACGAAGCCCACGCCCACGACAGTAGTACAAGTCTATATGCCAACTAGCTCTGCAGATGACGAAGAAATTGAAAAAATGTATGATGAGATAAAAGGAACTATTCAGATAGTGAAGGGAGACGAAAATTTAATACTCATGTGCAACTGGAGTTTGGTAGCAGGAAAAGGGAGAGAAGGAAACGTAGTAGGTGAATACGGATTGGGGGTAAGAACTGAAAGAGGAAGCCGCCTGGTAGAATTTTGCGCAGAGCATAACTTAATCATAGCTAACACTTGATTCAAGAATCATCAAAGAAGGTTGTATACATGGAAGAACCCTGGAGATACTAAAAGGTATCAGACAGATTATATAAAGGTAAGACAGAGATTAAGGAACCAGGTTTTAAATTGTAAGACATTTCCAGAGGCAGAAGTGGATCCTAACCACAATCTATTGGTTATGAACTGTAGATTAAAACTGAAGAAACTGCAAAAAGGTGGGAATTTAAGGAGATGGAACCTGGATAAACTGACTAAACCAGAGGTTGTACAGAGTTTCAGGGAGGGCATAAGGGAACAATTGACAAGAATGGGGGAAAGAAATACAGTAGAAGAAGAATGGGTAGCTTTGAGGGATGAAGTAGTGAAGGCAGCAGAGGATCAAGTAGGTAAAAAGACGAGGGCTAATATAAATCCTAGGGTGACAGAAGAAATATTGAATTTAATTGACAAAAGGAAAAAATATAAAAATGCAGTAAATGAAGCAGGCAAAAAGGAATTCAAATGCCTCAAAAATGAGGTCGACAGGAAGCGCAAAATGGCTAAACAGGAATGGCTTGAGGACAAATTTAAGGTTGTAGAGGCTTATCTCACTAGAGGTAAGATAGATACTGCCTACAGGAAAATTAAAGAGACCTTTGGAGAAAAGAGAACGACTTGTATGAATATCAAGAGCTCAGATGGAAACCCAGTACTAAGCAAAGAAGGGAAAGCAGAAAGGTGGAAGGAGTATATAGAGGGTCTATACAAGGGCGATGTACTTGAGGCCAATATTATGGAAATGGAAGAGGATGTAGATGAAGATGAAATGGGAGATATGATACTGCGTGGAGAGTTTGACAGAGCACTGAAAGACCTGAGTTGAAACAAGGCCCTGGGAGTAGACAACATTCCATTAGAACTACTGACAGCCTTGGGAGAGCCAGTCCTGACAAAACTCTACCATCTGGTGAGAAAAATGTATGAGACAGGCGAAATACCCTCAGACTTCAAGAAGAATACAATAATTCCAATCCCAAAGAATGCAGGTGTTGACAGATGTGAAAATTACCGAACTATCAGTTTAATAAGTCACGGCTGCAAAATACTAACGCAAATTCTTTACAGATGAATGGAAAAACTGGTAGAAGCTGACCTTGGGGAACATCAGTTTGGATTCCATAGAAAAATGGGGACACGTGAGGCAATACTGACCCTACGACTTATTTTAGAAGCTAGATTAAGAAAAGGCAAACCTACATTTCTAGCATTTGTAGACTTGTGAGAAAGCTTTTGACAATGTTGACTGGAATACTCTCTTTCACATTCTAAAGGTGGCAGAGGTAAAATACAGGGAGCAAAAGGCTATTTACAATTTGTACAGAAACCAGATGGCAGCTATAAGAGTCGAGGGGGGCATGAAAGGGAAGCATTGGTTGGGAAGGGAGTGAGACAGGGTTGTAGCCTATCCCTGATGCTATTAAATCTGTATATTGTGCCAGCAGTAAAGGGAACAAAAGAAAAATTCAGAGTAGGTATTAAAATCCATGGAGAAGAAATAAAAACTCTGAGGTTCGCCAATGACATTGTAATTGTGTTAGAGCAAAGGACTTGGAAGAGCAGTTGAATGGAATGGACATTGTCTTGAATGGAGGATATAAGATGAACATCAATAAAAGCAAAACGAGAGTAATGGAATGTAGTTGAATTAAGTCGGGTGATGCTGAGGGAATTAGATTAGGAAGTGAGACACTTAAAGCAGTAAAGGAGTTTTGCTATTTGGGGAGCAAAATAACTAATTATGGTCGAAGTAGAGAGGATATAAAATGTAGACTGGCAATGGCAAGGAAAGCGTTTCTGAAGAAGAGAAATTTGTTAACATCGGGTATAGATTTAACTGTCAGGAAGTCCTTTCTGAAAGTATATGTATGGAGTGTAGCCATGTATGGAAGTGAAACATGGATTATAAATGGTTTGGACAAGAAGACAATAGAAGCTTTCGAAATGTGGTGCTACAGAAGAATGCTGAAGATTAGATGGGTAGATTACATAACTAATGAGGAACTATTGAATAGAATTTGGGAGAAGAGGGGTTTGTGGCACAGCTTGACTAGAAGGAGGGATCAGTTAGCAGGACACATTCTGATGCATCAGGAGATCACAAATTTAGCATTGGAGGGCAGCGTGGAGGGTAAAAATCGTAGAGTGAGACCAAGAGATGAATACACTAAGCAGATTCAGAAGGATGTAGGTTGCAGTAGGTACTGGGAGATGAAGAAGCTTGCACAGGATAGAGTAGCATGGAGAGCTGCATCAAACCAGTCTCAGGACTGAAGACGACCACAACAACAGCAATAACATTCACACTGTTTTAATATGTGAATATTCTGTAATGTAGGGTTTATTTGTTCAGTCTCTTTAGTTGTTGCATCATACTTGTCGTTCTCTATTGATACACTTAAATTACCACATGACTTTGTACAGCTATAAATTCTTGCTGAAGTTGTGTGGACTTTCCATTTAATGTTAAAATATCTGACAATGGTCTAAGAATCTGAAAGCTGATTCCTAACAAACCAATAAATATTATTGTGGAACATTGGCACTTTGTATGCGAGTTATTCAAAGTTGAATAGCTTGTGTTAATACTCACCACTGCTGCAGCATCAAATGCTAATTGCAAGAAAAAAAAGGACATAAACTCTGCAATGAATGTAGATCACAAGTAATTCTACACACACATTAGGTTCTTTGAAGTACAGTACATATACTCAGATATCTGTATACTACTTTTTTTTTTACAGAACTTCTTGCAAGGGATTTCCTCCCTCTCCATAGCTGGAATTTTTTTGGCCTGCAATGATAAGTGCAGAAGACTACCCAATGGCAGTGATGTTACCATTTCCCATCATGAAGTGACAATGAAGGCAAATCCCTCGACTCATTGTCATATTCGTGATCATTATTTATTCATTCATGCTCTTGATTTATAGACATGTCAAGCTACAAAGCTTAATCTACACTGAACAGCCAAAGAAACCAGTATACCTGCCCCATATTGTGTAAGTCCTCCCCCCACGAGCATGGAGAAGTGCTGCAACATGATGTGGCATGGACTCTACCAATGTCTGAAGTAGTGCTGGAGGGATTCGACACCATGAACCCTGCAGGGCTGTCCATAAATCCATAACAGTATGAGAGGGTGGAGATTTCTTCTGAACAGCGTGTTGCAAGGTATCTCAGATATGCTCAATGATGTCCAAGTGTTTAAACTCTGAATAGTGTTCCTGGAGCCACTCTGCACTGATTCTGGATGTTTTTTGTTTTGGTTTTAGGGCGCAAAACTTCTATGGTCTTAGCACCCGGTCTGGGACTTGTGAAAAGGTAAAAAACGAAAATGGAAACTAGCAGCAATGGGAACGAAACTCAAAAAATTGGAGAAACTAGAAGCAGATGGAAAGCTTAAAAAACCACTACAGAAAGGGGTTGGTTGTCCCCAAAAAGAGCTTCAAATGACTGACGTCATCTCACTGGCACTAATAAACTCGAGAACGTGATCTGCTGAGCGCGTGTCATCTGCTGAAATGTACAATATTTCAGGCCACAGCTGTAGACGGGTGCATAACGGAGTAAAAAAGGGGCACTCAAGTAAAAGGTGTCTTACCGTCCACAGCTGAGAGCAGTGGGGACAAAGTGGGGGAGGATCGCCACATAAAAGATGTCAATGGCAAAAAGACAGTGCCCTATCCAGAGTCTAGTTAAAATTACCTCCTCCCGATGTCGCGTTCGGGAGGAAGAGGTCCAAGCACAGGGAAGAGCTTTCACACATCGCAATTTATTATGGGGAAGTGTCGACCAATGCGCGTGCCATAAAAGAACAACACTATGACATAAAACACTCTGTAGATCGGTGAAGGGAATCGTGCGAATAGCTGGCCGAAGAAGAGAAACTGCAGCCTAGGCCGCTATATCGGCTGCCTCATTTCCACAGATACCGACGTGTCCTATGATCCAGAGTAACGTCTCCGAGACGCCCCCCAAGTGGAGCAAGTGGAGGCAGTCCTGAATCTGGTGGACCAGAGGGTGGACAGGGTAGAGAGCTTGGAGACTGAGGAGAGAGCTGAGAGAATCTGAGCAGATTACGTACTGTATCCGCTGATGGCGGCGGATGTAGTGGACAGCCTGGAAAACAGCGTAAAGCTCCGCAGTATAAACCGAACACTGGTCGGGAAGCCGAATCGATTTGGGGTGTCGCCAACAATATAGGCACTCCCTACAACAAACGATGTTTTTGAGCTGTCAGTGTAAATAAATGTAGCTTCCTTCATTTGTGCACATAGAGCAGAAAATGCCCAACGATAAACAAGTGAAGGGGTACCATCCTTTGGAAACTGACAAAGGTCACTGAGCAGGCAGGTCCTGGGGATGGAGCCAAGGCGGTGCTGTACCCAAAGTCATCAAGAAAGTTTTGGGAAAGCAGAAGGAAAGAGAATGGAGCAGTTGATGGAAGCGAATTCCCGGTGGTAGTAGGGAGGAAGTGTGGCCTGCATACCCTAAATCCAAGGAGACGTCAAGAAAAATGTCATGGGCCAGATTAGCAGGTGTGGAAGACAGATGGCTAGCATAATGACTCAGAAGGACAGCTCGCCGATTGGACAGCGAGGGTTCAGCAGTCTCAGCATAAAGGCTTTCCACAGAGCTGATGTAAAAAGCTCCAGACACTAAACGTAATCCACGGTGGTGGATTGAGTTGAGACGCCGAAGAATAGACGGCCGAGCAGAGGAGTAAACTATGCTGCCATAGTCCAATTTCAAGTGCACTAAGGCGCGATAGAGACGGAGAAGGACCACTCTGTCCGCTCCCCTGGAGGTACCATTCAGGACATGGAGGGTGTTGAGGGATCGCAGACAGCGAGCCGAAAGATAGGATACGTGGGAGGACCAGCACAGTTTTCTGTCAAACATAAGACCCAAGAATTTTGCGGCGTCCGAAAACTGAAGGTTGATAGGTCCTACATGTAAGGAGAGTGGAAGAAACTCCGTACGATGCCAAAAATAAACACAAACGGTCTTACTATGACAAAAATGGAAGCCTGTTTCGATGCTTGAAGAGTGGAGGCGATCGAGACATCCTTGAAGACGTCGTTCAAGAAGGCTGGTCCATTGAGAGCTGTAGTAGATCGCAAAATCATCCACAAAGAGGGAGCCCGAGACATCAGGAAGGAAACAATCCATAATTGGATTTATGGCAATGGCAAACAGTACAACACTTTGCACAGAGTGCTGGGGTTCCCCCTTTTCTTGGGAGAAAGTTGGGAGAGAGTAGTGTTCACCCGCACTTTAAATGTGCGCTCTGCCATAATTTCGCGAAGAAAAAGGGGCAACCGACCGTGAAAGCCCCAAGAGAACAGTGTGTGGAGGATGCCTGTCCTTCAACAGGTATCGTATGCTCTCTCCAGATCAAAAAATATTGGTACTGTTTGGCGTTTCTGGAGAAAATTCTTCATGATGTAAGTGGAGAGAGCAACTGCAGAAAGATGCTTTCGTAAACCGCATTGGGCAGGTGTTTGAAGACTGCGGGACTCCAGCCACCAAGCTAAACAGCAATTCACCATATACTCCAAAACTTTACACACACTACTCATGAGAGAAATGGGGTGATCGCCAGAGGGGAGATGTTTGTCCTTTCCAGGTTTCGGAACAGGGACGACGATAGCTTCCCGCCATCGTCTGGTAGAAGTACTGTCAGACCAAATTCGATTATAAAGGCAAAGAAGGTAACGCAGACTATGGTATGACAAATGCAGCAACATTTGGATGTGGATACCATCCAGTCCTAGGGCAGAGGAGCGAGAAGAAGAGAGTGCATGTTGGAGTTCCCGCATGGAGAAAACAGTATTGTAGCTTTCACGATTTTGAGAGGAGAAAGCAAGAGGTCGCACTTCCGCTGCACGTTTCTTCGGGAGAAACGCTGGTGAGTAATTTGAAGAGCTCAAAGTCTCAGCAAAGTGTTGGCCCAATGCGTTAGAAATTGCGACGGGGTCCACTAATGTGTCATGCGCGACAGTGAGCCCAGAGACCGGGGAGAAACCAGGCGCGCCTGAGAACTGTCGAAGCCGACTCCAAACTTCCGAGGAGGGAGTGAAGGTGTTAAATGAGCTAATAAAGAATTTCAAGCTTGCCTTGTTGCTATCACGGATGACGCAACGACACTGCGCACAGAACTGCTTATAGCGGATACAGTTGGCCAAAGTAGGATGGTGGCGGAAAATGCGAAGAGCACATCGCCGCTCACGTATTGCGTCACGGCATGCCTCGTTCCACCAAGGAACTGGGGGCCCCCTTGCAATTCGGAGGTGCGTGGTATTGAATGTTCCGCAGTTGAAAGAATAACGTTGGTAAGATGTGTGACATCATCGGCGCTGGGAAAGCGACGGTCATCAAATGTCGCTAGAGACGAAAAAAGTGTCCAATCGGCTTGGGCAAACTTCCAGCGTCGCGGCCGCATATATGGCAGTTGAGGCTGCAGTCTAAGGACACATGGAAAGTGGTCACTCGAGTGTGTATCATCAAGGGCAAACCATTTGAAGCGCCGAGCTAGCGGAACAGTACCGACCGCAAGGTCCAAATGAGATAAATTTGTCGTGGAGGCAGACAAAAATGTGGGGACCCCACTGTTGAGGCAAACTAGACTCACTTGGTGGAAGACGTCTAGCAATAGTGAGCCACGTGGACAAGGATGTGGAGATCCCCAAAGCGGGTGGTGGGCATTGAAGTCCCCAACCAGCAAATAGAGTGGTGGAAGCTGACCAAGATGATGAAGGAGATCAGCTCGTGCCATTGGTGTGGACGACGGAATGCATACAGTACAAAGAGAGAACGTGTATCCAGAAAGGGAAAGACGGATGGCGACAGCTTGGAAGGAAGTGTTTAAGTGGATTGGGTGATAATGGAGAGTATCATGGAGAAGAATCGTGAGTCCTCCATGGGCTGGAGTGCCTTCAACAGAGCGGAGATCATATTGGACGGACTAAAATGAGGGAGAACAAAGTGGTCATGGGGATGCAGCTTTGTTTCCTGAAGACAGAAGATGACCGGCGAGTAGGATCGTAAGAGTATCAACAATTCATCCCGATTGGCTCGAATGCTGTGGATATTCCAGTGGATAATGGACATAGGGTGAACAGAAAATGGAGGAATGTGACCAAAGTTTCTGTCAACTCAACAATTGCTCAGAGCTTGCGACCGACAGCATGGAGTGGCATTCAGACGAAGGCAGAAGATCCTGATCCATAGGTTGTTCAGGAGCAGCTCCTGCCACCAGCGATCGGCCACCAGCAGTGCGCCTCGGCGACACAGAAGACGGCCGAGGGTGATTTCCGCCAGGAGGTGCTGTAGATGGGACACGCCTTGGCAGAGAAGGAGATGAACTGGGTTTCTTTGTAGCCTTCTTGGAATTATGATGTTTAGAAGAAGGAGGAACCGATGGTTGTGAAATTGGGGTACGTAAAAAATCTTCACGAGTGTGCTCTTTTTTTGAAGTCTTGGTGTCTAACTTTTGGGCTCGAGATTTAGCAGAACCCAATGAAGGGTGAGCCATAGACTGGGCAGGCGAAAGTGGTGATGTTGAACGGGCGATCTTTGCGCTGGCCGATCTGACGACCGTGGTACTAAAGGTGAGGTCGCAAGTCTGCGTGGCCGCCTCCTTTGTTGGCAGAGGAGAGGCAAGGACAGTGCTATATTTTCCTGTCTGAGGCACAGTGGGCTGTCGACTGGCGATTAATTTTCGAGCAGCAAAGGTTGACACCTTTTCCTTCACTCTGATTTCCTGGATGAGCTTTTCGTCCTTAAAAACAAGGCAATCTCGACAGGAAGCTGCGTGGTCACCCATACAGTTGATGCAGCGAGGGGATGGAGGTGGACAAGCACCCTCATGGGCATCCTTGCCACACACAACTCATTTGGCCGAATTGGAACAGGACTGGCTACTGTGATTGACCCGCAGACACCAATAGCAACGCATGGGGTTCGGGACGTAAGGGCGAACGGAAATTATCTCATAGCCGGCTTTGATTTTCGACGGCAGTTGAACTTTGTCAAATGTCAAGAAGACAGTGCGGGTTGGAATGATGTTCGTGTCAACCCTTTTCGTAACTCTATGAACAGCCGTTACGCCCTGGTCAGACAGGTAGTGCTGAATTTTTTCATAAGGACAATCCATTGAGAGAGCGTGTATAAACGACTCCACGCGAGGAATTTAAGGTACGGTGCGCTTCAACCCGGACTGGGAAGGTGTGGAGCAGTGAATTGCGCAGCAATTTTTGTGCCTGGAGGGCACTGACTGTTTCTAACAACAAGGTGCCATTCCGTAATCTGGATCAAGACTTTACAGGACCTGCAATTGCGTCGACACCTTTCTGAATAATGAAAGGGTTGACCGTGGAGAAGTCGTGACCTTTGTCAGACCGAGAAACAACAAGGAACTGTGGCAACGATGGAAGAACTGACTGTTGCTGAGACTCAGTGAACTTACGTTTGTGAGCAGACATAGTGGAAGGTGAGGAAACCATTGCGGAAGAATCCCCCAAGATTACCGGCGTCTCCGATGGCGCGCTCAGCCCTTGTGGGGGCCCTCTCTGAGGGCACTCCCGCCTTTTGTGATTGTTCACACCTCAGGTCACACCTCCCGACAAACGGGCGGAGAGACCAATCGGCACTTTCGGAAGGTATCAGCTCGGGTAATCACCCCTCCCTGGGCCTGTCCATTACCAGGGGTACGTACGTGCTCTACGTGTCTACCCGGGGCAGGGAATTACGCGTTACCCCGTCACCGGCGACGCACAAAAAGGTGTGGGTCGGCCTTCAGACATGCACAGGGAAGAAGAAAGAGAAAGGGAAAGGGAAGAAGAGAGGTTTCAAACGCCACAGCGGAGAAAAGGGTAAAGAGAAGAGGTAAGGAAAAGAGAAGGACAAAGGAAGGATGAAGACATACAAGCAAGGAAGGCAGGCAAAGAATGCGGTACATTTACGAGCGTCCGTCTCCTGACGTAGGCACAAACCATACTCCCAGAGGGGGAGAAAGGGAAGGAAAGAGCCAGAGGTGGGGGAGGGGGGGGGGGTGCGAAGGTGGGGGATGGGGAACGATGCGGAATGGGAAGGTATGCAGCCCGGAAAGAAAGGAAGGCCACATTAGCTCGGGGTCCCGTGCTCGCTACACACGTATCCACAAAAGACCCCCTGGGGGGAATAAGGCCAGTTAGTGTGATACTCTTATATTTGTAAATGTATGTTTTGTAATGAGTGAATGAGGGAATCCTCAATAGCCCTCCATTAAATTTAAAGTAATGCTGGGCAGCAAGTTTGCGAATACAAGAATGTGTGCTGCTAGTGACCTAACTGTCATACATTTATGGAGTAGAAACAATGTAATATTTCCAACCACTTCACTCACTTGTTGGTACAAGAAATTTATTTATAACTGTTTACAGTTGAGGTTAACAGAGTTTGAGGTGAGAGAGTCAACTGAAATATTAAGTTAAATGCTGCACTTTCACATGTTCACATACGTCTCCAATCCTCGTAGTGGAGGATCTCCACATAGCAAATTCCTGAGAGGTGTTGCATTAAAACATTCCGTTATTAACGTTCAAAATGAATATAAATTTTCCTGAACAGAGTCTCTTAAATCACGCAAGAATAATTTCAAGGAACATGCAAACTGCCATGAGAAATATCACACAAACAATGTTTCAGTGTTTAAAAACACAGACACACACATATATATACACACACACACACACACACACACACACACATATACATACATACATACATACATACATACATACATACATATTATATATTCATAACCTCTTGCTTCATCCCTATGAAATCCCCAAACCCGTGCGGTTAAAGGCGCTGCAGTCTGGAACCGCAAGACCACTACGGTCACAGGTTCAAATCCTGCCTCGGGGATGGACGTTTGTGATGTCCTTAGGTTAGTTAGGTTTAACTAGTTCTAAGTTCTAGGGGACTAATGACCTCAGCAGTTGAGTCCCATAGTGCTCAGAGCCATTTTGATCCCCAAACCACCTTCCCTACCCTCTGGCTCTTACCCCTGTAACCGCTCCTGGTGTAAAACCTGTCCCATGCACCCTCCCACCCCCACCTACTCCAGTCCTGTAACCCGGAAGGTGTACACAATCAAGGGCAGAGCCATGTGTGAAAGCACCCACGTGATTTACCAACTGACCTGCCTACACTGTGAAGGTTTCGTTCATGTGAATGGACAGTTTGTTGCTGGTCATTCCCACATAGGACACAGGCAGACAGTGTTTGTTGGAAATGAGGATCAACCTGTGGCTAAACATGCCTTGGTGCACGGCCAGCACATCTTGGCACAGTGTTACACCGTCTGGGTTATCTGGATACTTCCCATTGACACCAACCTGTCAGAACTCTGGAGATGGGAACTTGCCCTTCAATATATACTCTTTTCCCGTTACCCACCAGGCCTCAACCTCCGCTAATCTCAAATTGCCACCCCTCATACGTCACCTGTCACTCAGCAACATTTTTGCCTCTGTACTTCCACCTCGACTGACATCTCTGCCCAAACTCTTTGCCTTTACATATGTGTGCCTGTGACTGTATATGTGCATTTGCGTGTGCATGTGCGTGTGCGTGTACCTTTTTCCCCCTAAGGTAAGTCTTTCCACTCCCGGGTTGGAATGACTCCTTACCCTCTCCCTTGAAACCAACATCCTTTCGTCTTTCCCTCTCCTTCCCTCTTTCCTGATGAAGCAACCATGGGTTGCCTGAAATTTGTGTGTGTGTTTTTTATTGTGTATCTACCAGAACTTTCTCGTTTGTTAAGTCACAGCATCTTTGTTTTTTAATGTATATAGATTTATTTTGCACAGAACATGAGTGATAAAGTAACAGCACATTAAATTATAGCTCCTATTCACTTCTGCAAATTATTTGCTGATCCAAGGCAGAAACATGCAGAATTACTGCTTGTCACTCATGGTGTTAAGCAGGATTACTCTGGGTTAAAGTAGATACTTGAATACATCTTACACAGTGACATCCTTGTTACTCACTAGTGTGCCAAGTGTGGAGTGAGAGTAGAATTGTCATCACGAGGGTGCAATGTAACGTGGGTTACAAGTAACATATTTATCAAGCGTCCCCAATTATTGTGGGTCAGCAGTCGGCAAATACTAAAAACTATACTAACTAGTGGAAAAGCAAATTTTTATATAAAAAAAGGGTTAATATAATTATATGGACTGCCAATTTTATGCATTCACTTCTAATTGCATGCCACAGTTTGCCATGTGAATCACATATTTACATGTAAAATTTATTCAAGCATCTACAACAAATGTTGCCCACCATGGTGTTTACTTAATTGGGATGAAATAGGCCAAGAAATGTACTTTATCCCAGAGTAATGCTGCTTATTGCCATGAGTGATGAGCAGCAAATCTGCATGTTTCTGCCTTGGGCCTGTAAATAATTTCAATGTATATGACCTGTGGTGATTTACACACAAATTTATCTATGTCAATGAAAATAATCAATTATTGGCAATATAATGTAAATGGATAAATAAAATATCTACTCACGAAGTGGTGGAAATGGTACAAGTACACAAAAGGGTTTAACTTTTACAAGCTTCTGGAGCCAGTGGCTCCTCCTCCTGGCAGAATATTTGAAGGGGAAGGAATAAGGATTAAGGGAAATTAACTGGAGTGGTTTAGGAAAAGAGGTACAGTTCCAGGAGGTCGCCCAGAACCCTAGGCAAGGGTAAACTTAATGGATGGGATGAGAACAAATGACTGATTTTTAGTGACTGCACCAGATGAGATTTGGAAATCTAAGAGCTTCAAGGTGGAAAACAGGGCAACATGCGAAACAGAGATTATTACTAAAATATTGTGCATGATTTAATATGAGTGAAAAGCTAAGTGCATTGTATACGACTGAGCATTAAAATTACTACACCATGAAGATGATTTGCTACAGATGCAAAATTTAACTGACAGGAAGAAGATGCTGGCACATGCAAATGATTAGCTTTTCGGAGTATTCAAACGAGGTTGGCGCCGGTGGCGACACCTACAATGTGCTGACATGAGGAAAGTTTCCAACCGATTTCCCATATACAAACAGCAGTTGATCGGCATTGCCTGGTGAAACGATGTCATGATGCCTCATGTAAGGAGGAGAAATGTGTACCATCAAGTTTCTGACTTTGATAATGGTCAAATTGTAGCCTATCATGATTGCAGTTTATCGTATCACGACATTGCTGCTCATGTTGATTGAGATCCAATGACTGTTAGCCGAATATGGAATTCATGGGTCCAGGAGGGTAATATGGAACACCGTGCTGGATCCCAATGGCCTCGTATTACCAGCAATTGAGATGACAGTCATCTTATCCACATGGCTGTAATGGATCGTGCAGCCACGTCTCAATCCCTGAGTCAGCAGATGGGGATGTTTGCAGGACAACAACCATCTGCACAAGCAGTTCGATGACATTTGCAGCAGCATGGACTATCAGCTCGGAGACCATGGCTGAGGTTACCCTTGATGCTGCATCACAGAGAGGAGCGCCTGCGATGGTGTACTCAACGACGAACCTGGGTGCACGAATTACAAAACATCATTTTTTCGGATGAATCCAGTTTCTGTTTACAGCATCATGATGGTCGCATCCATGTTTGGCAACATCGCGGTGAACGCACATTGGAAGCGTGTCTTCATCATCGACACACTGGCGTATCACCCGGCGTGATGGTATGGGGTGCCGTTGGTTACATGTCTTGGTCACCTCTTTTTCACACTGACAGCACTTTGAACAGTTGACATTACATTTCAGATGTGTTACGACCCGTGGCTCTATCCTTCATTCCATCCCTGCAAAACCCTACATTTCAGCAGGATAATGCATGACTGCATGTTGCAGGTCCTGTACGGGCCATTCTGGACACAGAAAATGTTCGACTGCTGCCCTGGCCAGCTCATTCTCAAGATCTCTCACCAATTGAAAACATCTGCATTTGGTGGCCAAGCAACTGGCTTGTCACAATATGCCAGTTGATGAACTGTGGTATCGTGTTGAAGTTGCATGGGCAGCTGAACCTGTACACGCCAGCCAAGCTCTGTTTGACTCAATGCCCAGATGTATCAAGATCATTATTATGGCCAGAGGTGGTTGTTCTGGGTACTGATTTCTCAGGATCTATGCACCCAAACTGCGTGAAAATGTAATCACATGTCAGTTCTAGTATATTATATTTGTCCAATGAATACCCGTTTGTCAACTGCATTTCTAGTTGTAGCAATTTTAATGGCCAGTTGTGTATATAATGAAGGTGGGAGGGAGGTCAGCAAGAAATAGACAGGGCAGAAAATGAGAGCGGCAGAAAACTAAAATGGAGTGAAGAAATGCTTAGACAGAAGGAATTAACACCATGTTGGTGGCAAGAACCAAGGACATGTTGTGTACTAGTTCCCACCTGCAGAGTTCTGAGAAACTGGTGCCTGGGAGAAGAACCAATGCAGAGTGTGTGGTGAAACGGGCACTGAGCTCATGACAAGTTGTACAGCATGCTCTGCAACAGGATATTGTGTGTTGCCCACATCCACCCTCTGTCTATGCCCATTCATCCTGACATAACTGAGTGCCAGTGTAAAAATACTGAACACGGGCTGAAGTAAGATCCATTCAGTCTTAAATTTTGCCCACCACACTTACAATAGCTTTTCATTACACTCCTGATCTCCACAATATCCTTATCAGACTCTATGCTCATTGTGCACCCATCTGCCTGCCCTATGGCTCCTATCCCAGTGACCGTCCTTGCACTATGCACTATTCTGCCATCACCTATTCCAGCCCTGTAACTGGCAAAACATGTACTATCAAAGGGAGAGCCATATGTGAGACAATACATGTTATATACCGGCTCCTACTTTAACACTCTTTGGCCTTTTACATTGGCACGACTACTACCATATTATCAGTTAGGGTGAATGGACATAGCCAGAGGATGAATACAGGCAAAACACAATATCATGTTGCAGAGCAAGCTGTACAACTTGACAGTCTGATCTTGATGCCTGTTTAACCACACACATCAACTGGATTCTCCCCCAGACATCAGTTTCTCAGAACTCTGCAGGTGGGAACGAGTACTACAACATGTCCTTGTTTCTTGCCACCCTCATGGCATTTATGGGCATTAATTCCTTCTGTCTCAGCATTTCTACCCAGTAACTACTACTTTCTTCACCCTGTTCGTTTTCTACATCTTTCTTTTTATGAGCTGTCTATTGCTATTTATTACTGTTCCACTTCCCACCTTTGTCATACACAGTGTACTGAGCTTTCCACACTTATTAAATTGTGCATGCTCTTTTAGTAGTAAGTTCTGTCTTTTATTTTACCCTATCTTCCACCTTCAAGCTCTCAAGTTTTCAAATCTCATCCAGCACAGTCATTAACAGTCTTTCTTTCCTTCTCATCCTATCCGTTAAGTGTCCCCTGACCTGGGGCTCTGGGTGACTTATCTGAACTGTACCCCTTTCCGCAAACCTCTCCAGCCCTTTTCCTTCACCCCTCTTCCTTCCCCTTAAATTCTTCTGCCAGAAGAAGCAGCCACTGCCTCTGGAAGCTTGTAAAAGTTAAACCTTTCTGTGTTCGTGTTCCCCTTCTGCCACTTTCTGAGTAGATTCTTTACCCATTCATTTACATAAAGAGATCTGTAAGATGAAGGGAGTGGCAGTCCTCTTAAGGCATCTTTCAAGGCGACAGCAGGTAATATACTGCTTCCTATGTTGAAAATGAACTATGCTCATAACTGACCCAGAAAACTGTATTGATTATTAAAGTAAATTTCATTCACTACCAGAAGTCCTGTTGATACAACTCTGAAAAAAATAAAACTGGTTAGCTTTAACCCATAGTTCACTGTCATTAAAGTCTATGTCTACATCCATGCTCCTGAAGCCAACAAACAGTGTGTGGCAGGGGGTACCATCTACCACAGCCAGTTTATTATTTTGTGGGCCCCATGCAAATAGAGTGAGGGGAAAGCGATGATCTATATACCTTCATACAAGGGCTTATTTCTATCTTTGTGGTCCTTAAATGATATTTATGTTGACAGCAGCAGAATTGTTCTGCAGTCAGATTCAAACTCTGCTTCTAGACTTTCTTCGTAGTGTTTTATGAAATAAAAATTGTCTTCCCTCCAGGTATTCCAATTTGTGTTCATGAACGATCTCTGTATTACTTGTGTGTTGACTGAACAGCCAGGTAACAAATGCTTCAGATTGTCCTTTAATCTGACTTGATGGGGAACCCAAACACTTAATCAGTACTCAAGAATGGATCACAGTAGTGTTCTACGGGGTATTCAAAAAGTCTCTCCGCAGTGCCGTGTGATTGTCAGCTGCACATGCCATTTGATTGTTCACCTGTCTGGGTTACTTCCCTTCAAGTCGGGGACACTTACAAATTTTCACATTAGATGTTGAAAGTAAAAAATAATGAATATTCAATAAATTAATAACTTATATTTCACCAAGTTTCATTTCAGTATATTCACCGAGACATACGGTACGCATGGTTAACAATCATAAGGCACTGTGGGGAAGACTTTTTGAACACCCCCAAGAAGTCTCTTTTACAGATGATTCACACTTCCACAAAATTATCCCAATGAATGGAAGATGTGGTGTCACCACCAGACACCACCATGGCTTATTAAACTGATAGTTCACTAATTTACATATCTGTCAACACCTGCTTTCTTTGGGATTGGAATTATTATTTTCTTCTTGAAGTCTGAGGGTATTTCGCCTGTCTCATACATCTTGGTCACAAGATGGTAGAGTTTTGTCAGGACTGGCTCTCCCAAGGCTATCAGTAATTCTAATGAAATGTTGTCTACTCCCGGGGCCTTGTTTCGACTTAAGTCTTTCAGTGCTCTGTCAAACTGTTCATGCTGTATCATATCTCCTATTTCATCTTCATCTACCTCTCAAAAATGAGCTTGACAAGAAGTGCAAAATGGCTAAGCAGGGATGGCTAGAGGACAAATGTCAGGATGTAGGGGCTTATCTCATGAGGGGTAAGACAGATACTGCCTACAGGAAAATTAAAGAGACATTTGGAGAAAAGAGAACCACTTGCATGAATATCAAGCGCTCAGATGGAAACCCAGTTCTAAGCAAAGAAGGGAAGGCAGAAAGGTGGAAGGAGTACATAGAGGGTCTATACAAGGGCAACGTACTTCAGGACAATATTGTGGAAATGGAAGGAATGTAGATGAAGATGAAATAGGAGATATGATACTGCGGGAAGAGTTTGACAGAGCACTGAAAGACCTAAGTCGAAGCAAGGCCCCAGGAGTAGACAACATTCCATTAGAACTACTGGCAGCCTTGGGAGAGCCAGTCCTGACAAAACTCTACCATCTGGTGAGCAAGATGTATGAGACAGGTGAAATACCATCAGACTTCAAGAAGAATATAATACTTCCAATCGCAAAGAAAGCAGGTGTTGACAGATGTGAGAATTACTGAACAATCAGTTTAATAAGCCACAGCTGCAAAATACTAAAGAGTATTCTTTACAGATGAATGGAAAAACTGGTAGAAGTTGACCTCGGGGAAGATCAGTTTGGATTCCGTAGAAATATTGGAACACATGAGGCAATACTGACCCTATGACTTATCTTGGAAGAAAGATTAAGGAAAGGCAAACCTACGTTTTTAGCATTTGTAAACTTAGAGAAAGCTTTTGACAATGTTGACTGGAATATTCTCTTTCAAATTCTAAAGGTGGCAGAGGTAAAATACAGGGAGCAAAAGGCTATTTACAATTTGTAAAGAAATCAGATGGCAGTTATGAGAGTCAAGGGGCATGAAAGGGAAGCAGTGGTTGGGAAGGGAGTGAGACAGGATTGTAGCCTCTCCCCGATGTTACTCAATCTGTATATTAAGCAAGCAGTAAAAGAAACAAAAGAAAAGTTCTGAGTAGGTATTGAAATCCATGGAGAAGAAATTAAAACTTTGAGGTTTGCTGATGACATTGTAATTCTGTCAGAGACAGGAAAGGACTTGGAAGAGCAGTTGAACAGAATGGACAATGTCTTGAAAGGAGAGTATAAGATGAACATCAACAAAAGCAAAACGAGGATAATGGAATGTAGTCGAATTAAGTCGGATGATGCTGAGGGAATTAGATTAGGAAATGAGACACTTAAAGTAGTAAAGGAGTTTTGCTATTTGGGGAGCAAAATAACTGATGATGGTTGAAGTGGAGAGGATATAAAACGTAGACTGGAAATGGCAAGGAAAGTGTTTCTGAAGAAGAGAAATTTGTTAACATCGAGTATAGATTTAAGTGTCAGGAAGTTGTTTCTGAAAGTATTTGTATGGAGTGTAGCCATCTATGGAAGTGAAACATGGACAACAAATAGTTTGGACAAGAAGAGAATAGAAGCTTTAAAAAGGTGGTGCTACAGAAGAATGCTGAAGATTAGATGGGTAGATCACATAACTAATGAGAAGGTATTGAACAGAATTGGGGAGAAGAGGAGTTTGTGGTAGAACTTGACTAGATGAAGGGACTGGTTGGTAGGACATGTTCTGAGCCATCAAGGGATCACCAATTTAGTACTGGAGGGCAGCGTGGAGGGTAAGAAATTGTAGAGGGAGACCAAGATATGAATACACTAAGCAGATTCAGAAGGATGTAGGCTGCAGAAGGTACTGGGAGATGAAGAAGCTTGCACAGGATACAGTAGCATGGAGAGCTGTATCAAACCAGTCTCAGGACTGAAGACAACAACAACAACAACAACAACAACAACAACAACAACTCCTGCATTACCCCTATTTGATTTTGTACTTACAACCCGGTACTCACCTGACCAAAAGTCTTGTTCCTCCTGCCACTGAATTTCACTAATTCCCACTATATCTAACTTTAACCTACCCATTTCCCTTTCTAGATTTTCTAACCTGATTAAGGGCTCTGACATTCCACACTCCGATCCGTAGAACGCCAGTTTTCTTTCTCCTGATTACGTCGTCCTCTTGACTAGTCTCTGCCCGGAGATCCGATTGGGGACTATTTTACCTTCGAAATATTTTACCCAAGAGGACGCCTCATCATTTATCCACACAGTAAGGCTGCACGCCCTTGGGAAATAATTATGACTGTAGTTTCCCCTTGCTTTCAGCCGTTCGCAGTACCAGCACAGCAAGACCGTTTTGGTTTTATGTTACAAAGCCAGATCAGTCAATCATCCAGACTGTTGCCCCTGCAACTTCTGGAAAGGCTGCTGCCCCTTTTCAGGAACCACATGTGTCTGGCCTCTCAACAGATACCCCTCTATTGTGGTTGCACCTACGGTACGCCCATCTGTATCGCTGAGGCACGCAAGCCTCCACACCAACGGCAAGGTCCATGGTTCATGGGGGCAGGACCTTACTGGTATCATAAAGATATAATATTATGTATCTACATTGAAGCAGTGAATGAAAATTTTTACCAATGGCAAGAATCGCACCCTGATTTCCTGCTTATAGTGGACTTGTCTTATATAGAAATTAAAAATGTTTAGTGTACAGAATGAATTTTCCTAGAACATAAAATTAAATTTAAAATTTAATTTCATGTGAAAGACGTAAAAGAATTTGTTTTTTAGTAGTAACTACATGTAGAATAAATAGTAGTGTAGACAGTGAAGTAATCTAGAAGTGTAGCATGAACTGAAACACAAAAATAGTACCGCCTCACATGATTTATCACACAACAGCACTACCTTTGTCACAGATTAGTTTATAACATCATTTTTGTTATCTTTTATGTATTTATGTACTGACAAGTAACATTTTAATGTACTGAGGCAATACATTGTAGAGCTTAATACCCATATAGCTTACATGCTTCCAAGTTCATGCTCTGTTTATTTGTTTTATGTAGAGATCATTCCTTTTCCTAGTATTATAGTTGGGCAGTAAGCATTTGTGTGGAAATTGTTTATATATTTAAATGTGTACTCTTAACAAAAGCAAATCTAAAGCTTTGGCAGGTTAAGTATTCCTAATTCCTGGAAAAAGAGGTCCGTGCGAGCTTGTTTAGGGCTGTGGGTAATTATTTGAATAGCCTGTATTTCTACCTTTTTTTTTATTTGATTTTGAGCTGTTCCACAATGTCATTCCACATGAGGCAACAGAACAAAAATATCCAAATCATGCCATTCTCATATCTTTTAAAGCACAAACAGTTGTGGTAAATCTTAAGCACAAAGCAGGCTGAGCTAACGGTGTGTAAGGAATCTGACATGACATTTCCAGTTCATACCTTTATCTATACACATACACATTTGTAACAGTTTTGCCAACTCATATATATCATCTAGTTCTAGATTAATTTCTCCATCTTGAAACATTTTACGAAACACTATGAAATTTCCAGAATGAGATTTTCACTCTGCAGCGGAGTGTGCGCTGATATGAAACTTCCTGGCAGATTAAAGTTTGGAAGGTAGGAGACGATATACTGGCAGAAGTAAAGCTGTAAGGGCCGGGCGTGAGTTGTGCTTCGGTAGCTCAGTTGGTAGAGCACTTGCCCGCGAAAGGCAAAGGTCCCGAGTTCGAGTCTCGGTCGGGCACACAGTTTTAATCTGCCAGGAAGTTTCACTATGAAATTTGTTTTCCTTGAATTCAGTAAAAGTTTATTTACAATTTTGATTGTATTATATTATAGCAGCAAATCATACACATGTATGGGAAAGAGTAGTGGTCGTAAGATGGTGGACTGGGATACTCCTAAGAGAACTTCTTTTGTTTTTGAAGCAGACATTCGTTTTATTTGGATTGTCAATGGTGAGACCTACAACCTGAAATCTGTTTCTTTAGATATGGCAAACCACATTTTAGCTCTTCCTCTCATACCTAATTGATTCCTGCTAATCAAGGAAGAAGATGGAATCAAAAGCTTCAGACAGATCTAAACTGATGCCTACTACATTTTAGTTTGTCTTGAAAATTTTAAATATTTCTTGGGCATAGTGTAAGACTGCAATTTCTGTGCCGTGTTTTTTTTTTTTTTTTACAAAAACCTTGCTGACTGGAATTTCTAATTTCACTATTGTCTAGCTAAACAGTGACTAAATTTCATTAGTTTTGCTTGTATTTTGGAGGAAGGAGAAAGAAGTGGTATGCTACAGTTTTTGTTTATTTTGTGTGTGCCCCCATTTCTAAATAGTGGTCTGACTTTTGAGACCTTTAGCTGCTGAGGAAGCACATCTTTACTAATGGGTGGCATTGCAATGTCTGCTAAAGGCATTGCGATCTTGACTGTAGTCTTCATGATGACTAAAATGGGACTTCATGTACACCTGATGACATTTTTGGTTGTAAGCTCCTAGTCACCCTAATTACTTCCTATCCATTTTTTGACGTAATGTTTATGTTGCAGGCAACCCTATGAGATAAATTTTAAGTTTAGTGAATGCCATTTATTCAAAAGTAGTTATTACTGTAGTATCATTTCCTTCTTTTTAGTATTATGATTTTCACTATTTTGAGTGTTATTTCATCCTTTTTCAAATTAAAGCAGTTTCAGTTCATGTAATTTCCCATATAGTTGTTGATTTGTTATCAGAGTTGATTTGGTCTTCTCATGGTTACACTGGAAATCCTAATACCTGTATTTACCCAGTGTTTATGTATTTTTTGTTCTTAAAACTTAGACATCACTAATTTCTTAGGGAAACATTTCAGATTGTAACATGTATGTAGAAGAACAGATATTACACTCATTATTTGCAATTGGTTCTGACTGCACATCTGCCTAGCATTCATGGTTTAGACAGTTAGCAAAATGTGTGCAGAATGAGATTTTCACTCTTCAGCAGAGTGTGCACTGATATGAAACTTCCTGGCAGATTAAAACTGTGTGCCAGACCGAGACTCGAACTTTGGACCTTTGCCTTTCCCGGGCAAGTGCTCTACTGACTGAGCTACCCAAGCATGACTCCCAACCTGTTTGCTGGGAAATGATGAACTGTAAGAGGTTGAGGGAAATGAGCACATAGTGGCGGGAGAGCACCACTTAACAAATGGTGTTTGCTAAAAACAAAATGCCCAATATGCAACCTAGCAAAAATGATCTCCTCACATGGAGAGGGACCAAGAGGTGGTCATCCAAGCCAATGGGAGAGGCTTGATTACATGGAGCTTATCCCTATGAAGAAAGGACCAGTGGTTATACCAATGTGATGCCACCTGCTGACAGACAGCAACACAGAGATCATCAGAGGTAGTGGAATAACAAGTGGGCCAAGGTATGGGGACTGCAGCCTTGACAGTAGCGTCTTCAGAATTGGTTCCCCATCAGACTGAGGTGAGAAGAAACCCTCATAAATACCACAGTAACTCCATCAAGAATGAGCAAGTGACATCCTTCCTGTACCCACAGCGCCAGTGGATGGACGGTGTGAAGCACACTGAGCTTCCAAAGGGCACAGAGTGTTGGAGCAGATGACCTAATTGAAAAGCCTGTGTCACTGGATGTACTCTGAGGCCTGATACAGAGCAAAGAGCTCTGCCATAAATAATGAGCAGTGTTCTGGAAGCTGATACCAAAAATCATCAGTGCCAATGATACAGGCACATTGACATCACAGTCAGACACAAAAGACATTGCACACAAAAGTATTATCAAGAAGTTCCTGTGAAGTTTGTGACTTATGGTGATAGAGTGAAGCTGGAGTAGTATCTTTAGGAAGTGAAAGAAGGCCGAGGTGAACTCTGGCTGCCACATGAAGCCAAGGTGGTGAAGGGTTCACGCCCGTCAGTGAAGTAGCAGGTAACCTCGGGCTGCTGGAGCAAGACCCAGAAGTTGAATCCAGGAAGTAACAAAGAGGAGGGACGTGTCCCATACTGGCTACCAAAAGAGTCATCAAAGAAGGAGGCTTAGGATGGGTGGCCAGGCATGGAAGACGAGTGGCATGCATATCAGCCGAGGATAAAGTTGTGGTAGTATGACAGTGCATACAGACTCAACAAGGCTAGTGTGAACGTTGCCGATGACCAGATAGATGCCATGATGGTGGACCCTATTCAGACAGTATAAGAGGGGCAAACATGCAGATCCACAAACGAAACACACAGGCTAGTTTTAATTGGACAAGGGACTGATACAAATTTAGTAGGGTGGTCTGGTCCACTTCCCAGGAAGTACCACTGAGAACATCTATGACACTGAAACGTCCTGGCAGATTAAAACTGTGTGCCCGACCGAGACTCGAACTCGGGACCTTTGCCTTTCGCAGGCAAGTGCTCTACCAGGCTGTGGCTAAGCCATGTCTCCACAGTATCCTTTCTTTCAGGAGTACTTGTTCTGCATGGTTCGCAGGAGAGCTTCTGTAAAGTTTGGAAGGTAGGAGATGAGATACTGGCACAAGTAAAGCTGTGAGGACCGGACATGAGTCTTGCTTCGGTAGCTCAAATGGTACAGCACTTGCCCGTGAAAGGCAAAGGTCCCGAGTTAGAGTCTCTGTCGGGCACACAGTTTTAATCTGCCAGGAAGTTTCATATCAGCGTACACTCCGCTGCAGAGTGAAAATCTCATTCTGGTATGTATGACACTGATGGTGGACAGCCAGGTCAGACATGTGGGAGTGCCAAGAAAGTTTCCCATCATGCATGAGCATCAGGAATTTTGCATTTTCAAACAAACAGAAGAGCAACAGGCCCAAGATGTAAAGACGGTGTAAGAAACCCATAGAGCCACCAGAAAGTCTTACAACAGTTTTGTCAGTGGAAAAGCAAAAGCTATTGTCAATGATACACGAGTAAGTAAGATCAAGACATCATCTAAGATGCCACTCAAGGAGACAAGTTCATGGAAAACTGCAATAGATGGTAAAATTGTCAACGAATATAGAGCTGTAGATGGCCGGTGAGAGGCAGGCTATAATAGGGTTAATGGCGATAACAAACGGGATGACACTCAGAATGGGATCCTCAGGCAGACCATTTTCCTGAACACAGCTGTCTGCGAGGCAGAACCCACACATACCTTGGAAACTACATATTTACAAAACTCCTGAAGGAAATGGGACAGGTGGCCACAGAAGCCGCATGCGTAGAGAGTATGGAGGATACCTGTCCTCCAGTAGGTAGCGTAGGTTTTCTCCAAATCTAAGAACATGGCACAGCCAGGTATTTCCACAGGCAACCATTCATGTCATGCGTGGACAAAGTGATGAGGTGGTCAACTTCAGAACAGTGCACTCAAAATCAACACTGTGCAGTGGTTAGTAAATTGTGAGACTCAAGCCACCGTACCAGCTGGGCATGAAGCATATGTTTCATCAACTTGCAAACACAGCTGGTGAGAGAAATGGGGCAGTAGTTATAAGGAAGGAGTTTGTCCCTACTGGGCCTAGGTATGTATATGACACTGGCAGCACCTCAGTGACTGGGAAACGTGCCCTCTGCCCAGATGCGATTGTACCTATGAAGGTGATAGTGCTTGCTCACAAGAGAAAGGTTCTGCAACATCTGAATGTGGAAAACATCTGGCCCCATGTTGGAGGATCAGGATCAAGTGAGAGCATGATCTAGCTCCTTCACAGTAAAGGCGGTGTTGTAGCTTTCATGATTCTATGAAGAAAAGGGTATTGTCTGAACCTCCTCCAAGCGCTTCCAATGTAGGAAGGCAGGTAGATAATGGGTGGAGCTCAAAATCTTCAACAAATAGAGGTCCAAGGTGTTTGAGATAGCAGTAGGGTCCACAATGACAAATTCTGCTACTGTCAAGCCAGAAAGTCAGGAATGGACCTTGGTCCCAGAGAGGCATAGAGCTTGGCCCACACAACTAAAGATGGCATGAAAGTGTTGAAAGAACTAGTAAAGCATGTGCAGCTATCTTTTTTGCTATCTCAAAGAACACGACAACAATGTACAAGCAACTGTTTGTAATGAATGCAGTTGGCCATTGTAGGATGATTCAAAATGCGGGAAGCATGTCTTCACATGCAAATTACATCGTGGCACATCTCAGTCTACCAAGGGACCGGAAAACAGCACAGTAAATATTAAGCACGAGGAATGGAACGTTCTGTGGTGATAAGGGTAACATGTTTAAGATATTCTATCTGGTCAACAAAACTGGTGAAATGTTTGTCTACGGTTGCCTGGGAGGAGAGAAGCCTCCAGTCAGCCTTAGAAAGCTAAAATTTTGGTGTGCACATAGGTGTGATAGGACTTAGCAATCTAATAGCACATAGAAAATTGTTGCTCAAGTATGTGTTAGAGAGAATGGACCCCTCAAGATGATGGGAAAGCTGGGCAGTGCAGAATGAGAGATCCAAATGAGAGTAGGTGTGAGTGGTGGCTGAAAGAAGTATGGTTGCTCCCATGGTGAGGTGGATGAGGTTCAGTTGATTGAGAAAGTCAGCAAACAGGGCACCTTTCTGATAGGTTCTGAGCAAGCCACAAAGTAGATGGTGCCATTAAAGTCATCAGGCAGCTGAAATGGGTGAGAGAGTTGCCCAGTAAGCTTGGGGAAGTGTGCACTGGTGACACTGAATGATGGAGGGATGTAAACAGTGCAAAGGGAAAAGAACAAAAGGGAAAAGGTAAAGTGAGGAAGGAAAATGTGGAGTGCAACAGCTTTAAGCTGGATAGTCAGGAGGTGTGTTGACTATGGACATCATCCCAGAGGACTTCTTCATGAGATGGAATGCTGTCCTCTGGGAGAAGGTCAAGGCAGACTGGGAAGAAATGCAAAGCCTGAAAGCGGTCATGAATACACAGTACTGTTGGATTTCAAATACACCCTGACCAGAGGTACCTTTGTGTTTATTCCTCAGTCAGACCATCTAGCAGCTTAATGTAAATAACACCACAGGAAGAATTCAGCATTCTATGGGACATGACAGGAACAGGATAACTGTGGAGGAGTGAAGCTGCAAGTGGTAGTTGTGGTCAAGAAACAGGAGTAGCCTCCAAAAGCAAAGTGCCATTATGTAAACAAGTGCAGGATTTCATGAGCTGAGAGATTGCATGAACACCTTTCTGAAGAACAAATGGATTTAACATAGTGAAGGACTGACCATCTTCATACATGAAACCATGAACAGTGGTGCTGCTGGGAGGGTCTTTGTATCATTAGTCTCATTCCATTCACATTTGGTACACATTCGTGTGAATATTGTGATTGTCTAACTGTATGCTTAGACCAAATTATGTTAGATCGTGTAGTGCTTCCATTGAAGATCAAAGCAGGCTATCAAGTCATCATGGTTTGACCATACATTCCAAACAAGATGCTTTGCTACCAGCATCAGTGTTACAACCACACCCTCACGTCCTATCAAAACATGGCCAAATATGCTACTTGCAGTAGGAATTATCACGAGGACAATTGTCTGCCCCCACCTCCACACCATTTTAAATTTCATATGTAAGAAATTGTTCATGCTTAAGTATTGTTTAAACATACCAGTAACTTTGTTTGGCCTTCGCACAGACTCCCACAATGAACACATAGTAATAGGCATCCTGGCATAGAGAAACAATGGAAAGCATTTAAAATGAATATGTCACCAGAACTGCCTCGAATCTCTATTTTGTTTTACAAGAAGTACTTTATGACATTGGTCCCTTACTGAGCTTGCATTTATAGCAAATCTCTTGCCCACCACAAACTCCCAACCAACAGAAAAAATGCACTGTTGGCACTTGTATATAAGGAGGGTAGAAGAACAGAGCTGCAAAGTTAGAGGTCAATATCCATAACATTGCTTTGGTACAAAGTTCTTGAATATATTTTCAAGTCGAATATAATAAGTTTCTTTGAACAATGGAAAATCCAGGATGGAATAATGAAAATATAATGAAAAGGATGGTTGGTACTAGCCATGTAGTGGAGATTCAGAACTGCAGATAGGCACAAGAAAGAAACTTTTTGTTGTGCCTATCTGCAACTCCGTATCTCCAGTATACAGTGAGTAGCAACTGTCCTTTTCATAATATTAACACAAATTTCTTCAAGATGGAAAAAGTTCTGTTCACAAATCAGTACTGTATTACACTCCTGGAAATTGAAATAAGATCACCGTGAATTCATTGTCCCAGGAAGGGGAAACTTTATTGACACATTCCTGGGGTCAGATACATCACATGATCACACTGACAGAACCACAGGCACATAGACACAGGCAACAGAGCATGCACAATGTCGGCACTAGTACAGTGTATATCCACCTTTCGCAGCAATGCAGGCTGCTATTCTCCCATGGAGACGATCGTAGAGATGCTGGATGTAGTCCTGTGGAACGGCTTGCCATGCCATTTCCACCTGGCGCCTCAGTTGGACCAGCGTTCGTGCTGGACGTGCAGACCGCGTGAGACGACGCTTCATCCAGTCCCAAACATGCTCAATGGGGGACAGATCCGGAGATCTTGCTGGCCAGGGTAGTTGACTTACACCTTCTAGAGCACGTTGGGTGGCACGGGACACATGCGGACGTGCATTGTCCTGTTGGAACAGCAAGTTCCCTTGCTGGTCTAGGAATGGTAGAACGATGGGTTCGATGACAGTTTGGATGTACCGTGCACTATTCAGTGTCCCCTCGATGATCACCAGTGGTGTACAGCCAGTGTAGGAGATCGCTCCCCACACCATGATGCCGGGTGTTGGCCCTGTGTGCCTCGGTCATATGCAGTCCTGATTGTGGCGCTCACCTGCACGGCGCCAAACACGCATACGACCATCATTGGCACCAAGGCAGAAGCGACTCTCATCGCTGAAGACGACACGTCTCCATTCGTCCCTCCATTCACGCCTGTCGCGACACCACTGGAGGCGGGCTGCACGATGTTGGGGCGTGAGCGGAAGACGGCCTAACGGTGTGCGGGACCGTAGCCCAGCTTCATGGAGACGGTTGCGAATGGTCCTCGCCGATACCCCAGGAGCAACAGTGTCCCTAATTTGCTGGGAAGTGGTGGTGCGGTCCCCTAAGGCACTGCGTAGGATCCTACGGTCTTGGCGTGCATCTGTGCGTCGCTGCGGTCCGGTCCCAGGTCGACGGGCACGTGCACCTTCCGCCGACCACTGGCGACAACATCGATGTACTGTGGAGACCTCACGCCGCACGTGTTGAGCAATTCGGCGGTACGTCCACCCGGCCTCCCGCATGCCCACTATACGCCCTCGCTCAAAGTCCGTCAACTGCACATACGGTTCACGTCCACGCTGTCGCGGCATGCTACCAGTGTTAAAGACTGCGATGGAGCTCCGTATGCCACGGCAAACTGGCTGACACTGACGGCGGCGGTGCACAAATGGTGCGCAGCTAGCGCCATTCGACGGCCAACACCGCGGTTCCTGGTGTGTCCGCTGTGCCGTGCGTGTGATCATTGCTTGTACAGCCCTCTCGCAGTGTCCGGAGCAAGTATGGTGGGTCTGACACACTGGTGTCAATGTGTTCTTTTTTCCATTTCCAGGAGTGTATAAAGCTTCACTCATGTGAAACAAAGCCTGCCCTTTTCTCACACGATATCCTGTGGACAGTGGATGAAGGGTTATAGATTTCTTATTCCCAGATTTCTGAAAAGTATTTGACACTGTAGCCAACTGCAGACTGTTAAAGATGGGAGTATACAGAGTAGGTTTCCATATATGTGCGTGGCTAGAAGACTTCTTGAATAACAGAACCCAGTTAATTGTCCTCAATGGTGAGTGTTCGTTAGAGACAACAGTGTAGCGAAGTGTGGCCCGTGGAAGTGGTGCTCACCGTGTCCGAAAGGTCATTTACATATATAGAAAATTATAATGGTCCTATTAAATCTCAGGCTGTTCACTGATTATGCTGTGGGGTATGGGAAAATGTCATCACTGGGTGACTGTAGGAGAACACAAGATGAAGTGCTGGTGTGATTAATGTCAGCTGGCTCTAAAAGTAGAAAATGTAAGTCAATGCAGATGAGTATGAAGAAGTCCCTCGTAATATTCAAGTACGATATTAATATTGTGCTATTTGACACAGTCAAGTTGGTTAAGTATTTGGGTGTAATGTTACAAAGTTATATGAAATGGAATGAGCATGGAAAGATTGTAATAGGGAAACTGAATGACTAACTTTAGTTTACTGGGTGAATTTTAGGAAAATGTGATTCAGTTATAAATGAAAGGCCTAAAGGACACCAGTGCAAACTGCTTTTGAGACTGCTTATGTGTTTGGGATTTGCTGTAGTTCAGATTCAAGAACAACATCAAAGCAATTTAGAGGTGTACTGCTAGATTTGTTACCATTACATCCAAACAGCACACAAGTATTACAGAGATGCTTTGGGAACTCAAATGGGGATTCCTAGAGAGAAGGGACATGCTTTTCAAGGAATAGTACTGAAAAAATTTAGGGAATCAGCATTTGAAGCTGACTATAGAGAGATTCTACTGCCACCAATGTACATTTTGTGTAAGGACTGTGAAGGTATGTGAAGTAAGGGGTCATACACAGGTATCCAGGTGGTCATTTTTTCTTCACAATTTGTTAGTGGAACAGGGGCCCAAGTAAGACCTTTGCCACACACCATATGGTGGCTTGCGGAGTACATATGTAAATACAGATGTAGAATAAATACTCATTCAAGGAGATGTAGTTTGTGAACTGCCAGTTGAGCACCCCCTTGTAGTGGTGGAAGTTGCCTTCCTGGAGAAAACACTGAGCTGCCATAACGGATGGCTAAAACTCAATTTCTGATCTAGTACTATAGAACATTGTGCAGATATTTACACAGATTGTATCTGTGTGTGTTTCTTATGTTAGTATTACTAGGAACTGATAGCTCCCTATCAATGTAGTATCAACACATTTTTTGAGCAATAGACCTTCCCTAGACATGTTTGTGCACTGTGATGCTAGAGATTCATAAGGTGCATTGGGAGGGTCAGTATAACTTCATGGAATGCCCCATAGTTGCTTCTTGTGACATAGTGGGGTAGATCGAGTGGGAATCACTGGCTCCATCTTCAGTTTGCCGAGGAAGTGCACAAACACAATCCAGTGACCTACCTTCACTGATGCTTCTACGTCAATGCAGATGATGTATTTTGGCTGTTATCTGCAGAGAGCAGCCAAGGATATTTGAGTATTTCCTGGCACGTTATGATGGAGGTGAAAGTGATTATTAATGTCAGAACCACACATATTCAAGCTGAATATTATAAGGATTAACAACAAACAAGGTGCATCCAGAAAGTATGTTCCGATTATGTCCAAACATGGTGCAAACAGTCTGATAGGAATGCACATGCACAGGAGTAGAGAGGAAGTATGGGGGAATAATGCAGTGCATTTTCAGCCTTGTGACAGCAGTGTTTACTGCACAGCCCTAGGATAAAATGACTGCTCAACATTACCTCCTGCCAGCTGTGATGTTTGTGTAGTTATCCAATATTTGCATGCTCAGAAGAAGCCTCTGGCAGAAATCCATTACTGACTGTGCCACATTTATGGAAATTATGAGTGACAGTACAGTCAGATAGTGACAGTACAGTCAGATGGTGGTATGGGCAGTTCACTGGAGGGTGAACTGATATTCATAGTAGAGACTGTAGTGGTCAGCCATCCACAGTGACACAAGAACAGGTAGAAAGTGTGATAGGAAATTTTGTGGAACTGATGCTTCACTGTTTCAGGACTCTCACCAATTCCCAAAATGTCTCGCTCATCATCATGTGAAATTGTCTCCTGGTGGCTTGGTTTTCTTACAGTGAGTGCAGGATGGGTGCCGAGGCAATGTAGTGGTATGCAGAAAGAGATGACAAATTTATTGACCGTATTGTCACTACAGATGAAATGTGTGTCAAATGGCACACCGCAAACAATACAACAATCCACACATTGGTAGCTTAGTGGTTCACATGTACAACCCAATTTTAAGCAGACAGAGTGTCAAAAACAGGTGTTCAATGCCTTCTGGGATTGACATGGTTTCCTCCTGTAGGAGTTTTTACCATGAGGGGAGACTGTAAATGCTGACTTGTATTGTCAAATGTACAAAAATCTGAAGACAGTGATCCAGAGCGAAACACATGGGATGTTGACGAGAGGCATTACACTCTTGCATGACAATGTTTGTTTTGTTTGTTTTAGGACACAAAACAAACTAATGTCACATGCACCCATGATATAACCTTAGATCACTGAGAACTGAAAGAACCTTAAAATGAGTAAGTTAAGTCCAATTGAAACGAGGAAAGTGAGCTACTAATTGGGACTGCTTCATGGAGAGAAGTCCATAAAATATGCAGTACAGACAGCAAAGGTCCCCCCCCCCGAAATGGCAAACTGTTGGAGGTTGTCAACAATGACTTATCAAAAGGCAATGGATAAAGGATTGTTCTGTGTCGAGTGGTCTAGGGCTCCCTGCTCAACCATCTCTGATTTTGCTGAAACTTTGTATGTAGAGTACCACATGTTTCAAACTGACTTTGATTAAGTTTTTGATTCACCAGTGGAATACTTGCCAAGATACAGCTGTTTGTTTGACCCTGTACCCTGACCACATACAGTATGACACAGATTTCACCAACATTGAGACCTAATATCTCATTTTTTTTTTTTTTTTTTTTTTTTTTGAAACTTGGTTGGTTCATACAACTTCTGTGCTCTATTTAATGGTAATAATAGTAATTATTATTTCAATGTTCACCAGAAGTAGATAAATTGTATCAAAGTCGTCCATAAAATTGTCACTCTAAAATTTTAAAAGTTCAAAGTTGCATGTAACTAATTAAATAATTAAGTAATAGATGTCAAATTTTATGCACAGTATCTCAGGAAGTTATTCTTATATAATTTATTGTTACTTTAAGAATTTAGAGCAACATTTACAATTATTGTAAAAAGGTTAAAAATAGGTTTTTCCAATCCCATGTTGCAAAACGTATCTTCTAGAAATATTCTAGAACCACTCTCATGAGGTAGAGCACTTCTGAATCTCCTACAAGAGTTGATTTGATTGAAGAACACTGGCATCCAGTGCCCTAATGAAAGATCAAAGTAAGGAGCATTTCAGTATAACAGCTTTTATTTTAATCTTCAAATTCTGTCTTTTTTGCTTCATACTTCTTTTAAAGCTTTTTATTGAGAAATTATCAGTATTCTATTGTGTTGTTCCATAGTGACATCATTGCTACCAGTTCAAGAAATTTAACTGTCAACCCCTAGGCCAATAGCCGTGTGATACCAGCCACAGGTGGATTTCTTAGTCCAGGTTCCCAAGCCTGTAATTAGGTTTCTTACTGGAGATTCCAAGGCCTTCAGTGAGTGTCTACCTGTTTCCAAAGCCAATGATTAAACATCATCTCCTACATTGTCAATACTAAACTTTATATCTCTCATGGTTCCTGCGCTGATGTCCACAGCCCGATTTTAATCGACAGTAATATATCTTCCCATTTTGTTACATTTACAAGCTACTTCCTTCAGTACAGTTTTTGGATACTGAAATTGCTGGCCAGACAATGTGACAAAGAGCTGTTGCTCCAGAATCCAATGTATGTATTACATTTATGGCCAATAAATAAATGAACAGGACCTGGTGGATGGATAAATTTTATCAGTGCATCATTTCCTTCAACTGGAACTTCAATAACACTGCCAATCCATTCATTGACACAAATACAGGCAATGTATCGACTGAGGGGAAGCTCAGGTAGTTTCAAATACATAATAGTGGTATCAGAAATTCTGTCAAGTAGATATATTGTATCAGAAATTTTGCAGACACAAATTGAGTTTGCGTTTACTGGCACAAGTTGGTTATGCTCTCTCATATCAGCTACTGTGTTGCTTTCTCACCATCTTTCTTCTTGAAACTTTCTGCTCTCTTCAATTTCAGTTTTTGTGGCAAAATTATATTTCATTCCATTTATATTTTGATCAAAAAAGTCAAAGAGATCCTGTGGGGTTAATATTTGGTAACCGTATTTACTCGAATCTAAACCGCACTCAAATCTAAGCCGCACCTGAAAAGTGAGGCTCGAAATTAAGGAAAAAAAATTTTCCCGAATCTAAGCCGCACCTGAAATTTGAGACATGAAATTCAAGGGGAGATAAAAGTTTTTGGCCGCATCTCCAAATCGAAACAAAGTTGGTCCATTGTAATATGAGACACAATTTAGAACGAATGAATGCCGATACAGCTACAGTAGTTTAGTTCGAATCGTAAGCTTAGCAGTTAAGCTTTACCAGGTAGCCCTTGCTATGCGTCAGGTGTTCCGTCCGTATTTATATGGGTACCCTTCCTTTTTCACGTGCTTCGTCTGGTTTGAATTGATTGCTTATTTTTCTTTGATCTGATAAGCGCCGTTTTCTTTGTTATAGGTGTTTACGTCACTCTAAGTTAAAACTGCATTACTGTACTGTGTCATGCATTGTTTGTCGCATTCTGATAGTGCATGTTTACGGCCTGTCACCGCTAGCGGCATGGCTTGCTTTTGTGCGTGCTACCGCCGCTTACAATTTAAAAAAAAGAGGGGAATCGTTTCATTAGTGAAACAGTGGCAAGAGACTGCTATTTGTTGTTACTTACACTGCTGCTTTCTTTGATAATGATCAACAAGAACCAAATAATAGACTGCGTATGATAGAAGATGTTCTGAGCGAGAGTTTGGCGAAAATTTTTCTCCGTTTGAAAATCTTTGCAGGCCCCTCTTTAGTACATTACATTCTGCACAGAATTTAGAGTCATCTTAGATTTAAAAATCTAGTCAATTTCCGTGCTTCATTCCTGACTGTATCATTATTAGGCATAAGAATAATACGAATATAAACATGACATGATATGTATATTCTTCCGCATTTGCTGTTGTCTCACTCTAGTTTCATAGTTTATTAGGCAGGCATGATTTAAATGAGATAGTAGCAAACACGAAACAAAACAATGCAAATTGTTGATACTTGTATTATTCTTATGGTGAAGAGAATACTGCATGTGATTCACAATTCATAAAAGTTCCTATTAGCAACCATCTCTTCTCACAGGTTGGAAAAAATTCAGAACGTAGAGTTGGCCATATTGACAAACATCCCAAACAGACTTGCCTGTCAGATTTTCATAGTACATTGAAATACTGCCACATTCGAAGATGAACAATACGGAATCTGTATTTACTTCGTTGGATAATGTATGAAAATGCAGTGGTCGAAACTCAGGGTGGAGAAAAAAAGCTCGTCTTTCACCTTGTTTTAAATTTATTTACTGACGCAGAGGTTTTGGCGCCGGTATTTATCTTTGTGCCTACAAAGCATGCCTGTGTAGCGATACATATATTCGACGCAGAAGGTAGTTGTGGCGGCATTCATCAACATTTTTCAGAACTACCGCTTGCTTTGCACTCGATTCTAAGCCGCAGGCGGTTTTTTAGATTACAAAAACCAGAAAAAAAGTGCGGCTTCAATTCGAGTAAATACGGTAGATGAAGGTCTTTGGAAGTTTTCCCATGCAGACAACCATTTAATTGTACCACCAACTCCATCACAGGGAGATTTCCTGTTTCCAAATTCCAGATTTCCAAAGAAGTTCCATTCAGCCTCAATATTGAAATTAGTTTTATGGTTGCATAGATTCACAAAATTCTTGTAGCTTTTATATTGTGCTGCTGAGCCACCACTGAAATTTGGTAACATTTGTTCGAGTCACCAAAAATTCAAAATTCAACACATTTATTCAACACATGTAGTACACTATCGTGATTCAGTTTATCAGAAACCATGCAACAGTTAACAACTTGCAAGGTGCCAATGTTACTGACATCATAAGCAACAAATGTATGTACTGTGCCTGTGAATTATCCGAATAGTAGCCCTGGGCAGCATCTTTGGCTACAAATGAGTTGTTTTTGGCAAAGTCCATCAGAACAATCAAATCTGTTTCTTTTAAGTCATCTTCAGTGACTCAAGTACACATTCTGGTGTTTTCCAGCAAAATGCTGGCCTGTCAGCTTACAAAACATGCCTGCGAGTTTTTCAATAAAGTTCTCCCTGCTGAGACTTTAGTTTCTAGTGCTTCACAGTCACTGACTCCACTGTTTGAACTCAGTTAATTCCTTTGCATCCCAGTAAGTAAAGTTTAACTACATGTTCACCAGGGTAGCTTTTATAATGATGCAGAATACAGTCCTTGGCACACAGATCAAACACTGCATTTCTATTAGCATCTTATAGTCATCCTTCATATTAGCACTTTGCGGTACGAGCTTAACATTTTGATGTATGGTGAACGCACAAATGCAATGCATGCCTGAAACACCAACAGTTGCACCCCACTTTGGCTTGAGATCTAAGAATTTGGAGAAACTAATTTCAGCTCCATATTTTTTGTAATATGCAACATAAAGCTCTTCAAGTTTGCACAGCAGGTATGTTTTTGTAGTTTAATGCCACCAAACTGAATGGAAACTGTCTTTTTGCCAGGACATACACATTGTATTTGTCAGCTTCACATAAATTGTTGAATCTATCAGAGACTTTGTTTGGCAATGGTTTGACAACCTTTGCATCAAGTAATGCACCAATACCTTTTTCTGCCGTAACTTCCCACGCTGTTTTGACCCTGCATTAAGAAATGCCAAATGTGCATTTCCTTTCCTTATTTCAAGGCCATAGTAATTGAACTTCTGTTGATCTACTGGATATTTCAATTGTTGCTCTCATTCCTTTAATAAGATCACTGTAATCATTACACAGACTGCATTCAGCTCAGTGATTCGTTGTGCACTGTTTTCAGTCATTCCAGAGAGAGACTTTTTTCTGCTCTTCTATTATGCACACATTCAACCTTTCGTTTCAAGTAACCAGTTTTGTCTGTGCTGCTTACTCTTTGAATTATCAATGGATAAGTGTCTAAAACACCCAACCTTTCATCCAAACTAACTAAAGTATTTGGATCAAAATCATCTGAAGATAAAGTTGATGGGGCCTCAGCCATAGAAATGTATTTTGCTTTGCACTTTATTTAAATTTTCTGACCTGGCTTTACATTCATTTGGTCACCTTATTCAATTACTTGGATATGGGTAAAGTAACTTTTAACAAACCAACTTCAACAACGGGATTCTGCTTTTCAAATGGAATGCAACATGACTTTTGTCTCATTTTATATTTTTGGCAGTGATTTCCTTGGTGATGCAAGCAGATCTGGTCATTGTCCAGAAGCTAAACTTCTGATCAACAAATAGTAAGTAATTTTTTATTTTCTGATAGGCTGTTTACAGAAATGAGCCCAATTTTGTTCGAATAAATTGAGACATGGTGGCATCTTGACAACAGTTTGTGAACAACACTGCATTTGACTATAGAATAATCATTATCAATTGTTTCACTTACATCCAATTTGATTTAAGCGAATCAAAAAATTAATACCAGTGTGAATCTGAAAATCTGTGTACTATGTGTACATTCAGAATTTGTGATAGATTCAGGAAATGTTGTCAACCACCACCACAGAATGCACCAAATACAACAATAGACTCCACAGAACACCCGAAGTCAAAATAGTACGCATCTGAACAAACATGGTGGCACAATGCCAAGAAAACTGGTACTGCACATTGGAAACTTCTGCAACTTATTGAAATTTGTCCACTGGAGAATCAGGAACTTCACCAGCATTAGTATGGGACATGTGGTACTCTACATATAAATTTCAGCAAAATCTAAGATGGTTGAAAAGGCACTTTGCATGTCAAGTAGCCTATTTTTTTTTTCCAATTCCCTAAAACAACAATGCTCAGCTAAAGTGATCTCCAATTCCCTAAAACAACAATGCTCAGCTAAAGTGATCTCCTCATGATGAGATGGCCAAGATAAAGTCAGCCTAGCTGCTGGGTGGAGTTTGATTCCTGGAGCTAGTTTTCATGAAGAGAAGACCAGTGGTGGTGCCAAAGTGTACCACCTGCTAGCAGATGGCAACAACCGAGGTAGGAGGACAGTAGACCTGGCAGCTCTGTCACCAGCATCCTTTTCCCATCAGACTGACTTGATGAGGAACCCACAAACATCAGAGTGGCGAAGGAAGTTTTCCTGGACCTGTTGCAGTAAGGGATGCACTGTGTACAGTGCACAGAGGCACTGAAATAATATAAGCATATGACAATTAGAAAGCCTGTCTCGTCAGATGTGCAGGGTGGACTGATAGAGGGCAAAGAGCTCTGCTATAAATTTTGAGCAATGTTCTGGAGTCAAATACCAAAAATTGGTGTCAATTAAGATGGGACATCCAGCACCATTGTCCGTCTTAGAGCCATCAAGATACATGAAGGTACTATCGCTAAGTTCTGTATGAAGGTTGAGAAACTTACAACAATAGATCAAATGCAGAGTAGTTTCCTTAGGAAGTGAGTCAATTTCAAGACATACATAGGCTGCTGCATGAAGCCAAGCTGGTGAAGGGTTCACTTCATTGGGAAAGTGGCAGGTAGTACGAAGTTAAGCTGCCCACACCAGTACGACAGCAGGAGTTCAGCAGTTTCTGCATGGAGACTCAACTAGGCTAGTTTAAAAGGTGACAATGGCCAAAAGGATTCCATGATGGTGGACTACATTAAGACAGCATAAGATGGAGGGATGTGCAGAATCAACCATAGTCCAGTTCTGAACGGACAATGGATAAGTCCAAATGGAGGAGGGTAGTCCAATCCACTCCCCAGGAAGTACCACTTAGGACACGTACATTATGAAAACCTCTATGCGCATAGTGTATCACCATCATACCTTGGCTAAAGATCTGGTGGGGAACAAATTCTGCTCATACGTAAAATCTCTAAGTGGATGTTTCCATTCAGTCACTTGTTGACCAGTTTGGTTTGACACTAGAAGACAGCAAAAGGAAGCCAAAAGATTTAAATGCCACATTTAAGAAATCTTTCACACAGTATAATATTAACAGATGTACTATTGTTTGACCACTGCACATAATCCTGTATGGATAACAGTAGTAAGCATCCATGGCATAGAGAAACTACAAAAAGCGTTGGAAACAAATAATTCACCAGGTCCAGATGGAATCCCTCTTCGTTTTTATCAAGAGTACTCTGTGTCATTGGCCCCTTAGTCTACATTTATCACCAATCTCTTGACTAGAGGAAAGTGCCAAGTGATAGCAAAGAAGCACAGTTGACTCCTGTATATAAGAAGGGTAAAATAACAGATCCACAAAATTATAGAACAATAACCTTAACATCAGTTACTGCAGAATTCTAGAGCACATTCTGTGTTCAAAAATAATAAATTTCCTGGAGACTGTAAAGTTCGTATTTGCAAATCAGCTTGGGTTTAGAAAGCATTGCTCGTGCAGAACTGAGCTTGCCCTTTCCTTGCATGATATTCTGCAAATTATGGATGAAGACCAACAGGCAGACTCTGTATTTCTGCATTTCCAAAGAGCATTCGACATGTACCCCACTGCAGACTTAACAAAGGTACATGAATATGGAATAGGCTTCCAGATATACGAGTAGCTCAAAGGTTTCTTAAGTACTAGCACTGAGTAAGATTTTCTCAATGGCAAGTCCTGATCGGAGACTGTGGTAACATAGGAGTGATGCAGGGAACAGTGACAGAACTGTTGCTATTTTCTATATACATCAATGATCCAGCAGACAGGGTTGGAAGCAATCTGTGATTTTTCACTGATGATGCTGTGATGTACGGGAAGGTGTCAAAGATAAGTGACTGTAGCTTCATACAGGACGACCTATACAAAATTTCTAGCTGGTGTGATGAATAGCAGCTGGCTCCCAATGTTGAACAATATAAGTTAATGCAGATGAGAAGGAAAAACATACCCCTAATGTTCATATATGACTTTAATAGTGTTGTTCTGACTTGCCAAGCGAAAGCACTGGCAGGTCGATAGACACACAAACATACACACAAAATTCAAGCTTTTGCAACCAATGGTTGCTTCATCAAGAAAGAGGGAAGGAGAGGGAAAGATGAAAGGATGTGGGTTTTAAGGGAGAGGGTAAGGAGTCATTCCAATCCCGGGAGTGGAAAGACTTACCTTAGGAGGAAAAAAGGACAGGTATACACTCGCGCAAACACACATATATCCATCCGCACATACACAGACACAAGCAGACATTTGTAAAGGCAAAGAGTTTGGGCAGAGACGTCAGTCAAGGCAGAACTGAGCAAAGGTGTTGTTGAAATACAACCTGTTTTTCAACAACATCTTTGCCTCAGTACTTCCGCCTCGACTGACATCTCTGCCCAAACTCTTTGCCTTTACAAGTGTGTGTGTGTGTGTGTGTGTGTGTGTGTGTGTGTGTGTGTGTGTGTGTGTGTGTGTGTGTGTGTACCTGTCCTTTTTCCCCCCCTAAGGTAAGTCTTTCTGCTCCCGGGATTGGAATGACTCCTTACCCTCTCCCTTAAAACCCACATCCTTTCGGCTTTCCCTCTCCTTCCCTCTTTCCCGATGAAGCAACCATTGGTTGTGAAAGCTTGAATTTTGTGTGTATGTTTGTGTTTGTGTTTGTTTGTGTGTCTATCGACCTGCCAGCGCTTTCGTTTGCTATGTCAGATCATCTTTGTTTTTAGATATATTTTTCCCACATGGAATGTTTCCCTCTATTATATTTAATAGTGTTGTGTTTGACATAGTCACATCATCTGAATATCTGTGCACAATGTTGTGAACCAGTATGAAATGGAATGAGCATGAGAGAGAGAGGTATATGGTAGGGGAGACGGATGGTCAACTTCAGTTTACTGGGAGGATTTTAGAAAAGCATAGTTCATCTGTAAATGAGACTGCATATAGGATGCTTGTGTGTCCTATTCTTGAGTATTGCTTGAGTGTTTGGGATCTGCACCAGGCTGGATTGGAAGGTGAAGCAATTCAGATGGGCGCTGCTAGATTTGTTACTGATAGGTTCAATCAGCATGCAAGTGTTATGGATCTGCTTTTAGAGCTCAAGTGAGAATACCTGTAGAGAATAAGCCATTCATTTCAAAGAACACTACTGTGAAAGTTTCCAGAACCAGCATCTGAAACTGACTCCAGAATGATCCCACTGCTGCCAACATATATTTCACGTCAGGACTACAAAGATAAGGTACAAGAAAACACGTTTCATATGGAGGCACATAGTCGAAGTGGTCACAAGGATACAATTTTGTATCTTGGAGGTAAAGAACAGGTGGACACTGCAATTCCACGGGCAGACTTAATTCCTTCTTTTTGGATTTAATGCTGCGTACATTCCTGAGTCGAAACAAGGCCCCGGGAGTAGACAACATTCCATTAGAACTACTGATGGCCTTTGGAGAGCCAGTCCTGACAAAACTCTACCATCTGGTGAGCAAGATGTATGAGACAGGTGAAATACCCTCAGACTTCAAGAATATAATAATTCCAATCCCAAAGAAAGCAGGTGTTGACACATGTGAAAATTACTGAACTGTCAGTTTCATAAGTCACAGCTGCAAAATACTAACGCCAATTATTTACAGATGAATGGAAAAACTGATAGAAGCCAACCTTAGGGAAGATCAGTTTGGATTCCATAGAAATGTTGGAACACGTGAGGCAATACTGACCTTACGACTTATCTTAGAAGAAAGATTAAGGAAAGGCAAACCTACATTTCTAGCATTTGTAGACTTAGAGAAAGCTTTTGACAATGTTGACTAGAATATTCTCTTTCAAATTCTAAAGGTGGCAGAGGTAAAATACAGTGAGCAAAAGGCTATTTACAATTTGTACAGAAACCAGATGGCAGCTATAAGAGTCGAGGGGGGCATGAAAGGGAAGCAGTGGTTGGGAAGGAAGTGAGACAGGGTTGTAGGCTCTCCCCAATGTTGTTCAATCTGTATATTGAGCAAGCAGGAAAGGAAACTAAAGAAAAATTCGAAGTAGGTATTAAAATCCATGGAGAAGAAATAAAAACTTTGAGGTTTGTCGATGACATTGTAATTCTGTCAGAGACAGGAAAGGACTTGGAACAGCAGTTGAACGGAATGGACAGTGTCTTGAAAGGAGGATATAAGATGAACATCAACAAAACCAAAACAAGGATAATGGAATGTAGTCGAATTAACTCGAGTGATGCTGAGGGAATTAGATTAGGAAATGAGACACTTAAAGTAGTAAAGGAGTTATGCTATTTAGGGAGTAAAATAACTGACGATGGTCGAAGTAGAGAGGATATAAAATGTAGACTGGCAATGGCAAAGAAAGTGTTTCTGAAGAAGAGAAATTTGTTAACATCGAGTATAGATTTAAGTGTCAGGAAGTCGTTTCTGAAAGTATTTGTATGGAGTGTAACCATGTATGGAAGTGAAACATGGACAATAAATAGTTTGGACAAGAAGAGAATAGAAGCTTTAGAAATGTGGTGCTACAGAAGAATGCTGAAGATTAGATGGGTAGATCACATAACTAATGAGAAGGTATTGAACAGAATTGGGGAGAAGAGGAGTTTGTGGGACAAATTGACAAGAAGAAGGAACCGGTTGGTTGGACATGTTCTGAGGCATCAAGGGATGACCAATTTAACATTGGAGGGCAGTGTGGAGGGTAAAAATCATAGAGGGAGACCAAGAGATAAATACACTAAGCAGATTCAAAAGGATGTAGGTTGCAGTAGGTACTGGGAGATGAAGAAGCTTGCACAGGATAGAGTAGCATGGAGAGCTGTATCAAACCAGTCTCAGGACTGAAGACAACAACAACAACAACAACAACAACAACAACAACAACATTCCATTTTAGAAGAATCATAATGGGGATTGGGGAGAGGGAACAAAGGAAGGCTAGTCACCTTGACGGCTGCCTTAAAGACTTATTGCTACTGGGAGATCCTGTTCCATGAGATCTACAGAGGTGCCAGTATTCTCATTGGCCCAGTCTGAGGATTTGAGGACAGAACTGGTAGGCGATGCACACCAGCAAAATTGAGCTTGGCTGGATGAGGGTATCATGTGACAAAACTGAGGTTGTCCATGTGAAGGTGTCATGTGGCAATACAGTGGAAGAGGATCTCCAAGTTGGGGAAGGTGTGGACCGTTTGTTTGATTTCTTGGAGCCTTTGTAGTTGGCAGATAAAAACTCAGGTGTTTGTTGGCTCGAGCAACAAACAAGTCTTCTTAGGGGGTATTCTTAATGTCTTCTCTGGCTGTTCAGTTGTATATCAGGTCATTTTACCGCTGAGTGAGGATTTGGTGGCTTGTTGCACAGCAGGAGTAGGAGTAGGAGGAAGAGGAGGACAAGGAAGAGGAGGAGGAGGAGGAGGAGGAGGAGGAGGAGGAGGAAGAGGAGGAGGAGGAGGAGGAGGAAGAGGAGGAGGAGGAGGAAGAGGAGGAGGAGGAAGAGGAGGAGGAGGAAGAGGAGGAGGAGGAAGAAAAGGAGACGGGGATGGTACTTCGATACAATACAATTTTACAACTGTGGTGCTGAATTTGAGGTCACAAGTTTGCATGGCCATGTCCTTCAGGGAGCACAGAAAGAATGGTAAGGTGGTTAGCCCCAGGTGGTAAAACATATGGTTTTTGACTAACCAACAACTCACGAATGATGAGGTAAGGCACTTTCCCCCTTCACCCAGATCTCTTGCATGGCCTGTTCATTGAGGTACATCAGACATTCTCAGAATGAGACTGCCTGGTCACCATTTCAACAGATACAACAGTGAAAAAGGAAAATGTTTACATCTCAGTCTACGTCTTGTAAAAGTAAACAGAATAAGGCTAAGATTCTTGGAATCTCCCAGATGCACCTCATTTGCTAATGGATCACATACTGGAGGAGGTCAGTCCTATGCTATAGTTAATCCATTTATTATTCAGAAATGTGTTGATGCAATTGCAGGCACTGTAAAATCCTGCTCTTGTTTGTGTGATGGCACTTTGTTTATGGAGACGAATTGTGATTTTCAAACCCAATAGCTAATTGCAACTTCGCTCCTAAATGGCTATCCTATTCACTTTGAGGCCTGTTGAACACTGACTTTGTGACCTCATTCAACAGTCAAATTCCTGTTATTACTAATAGCTTCAAGTCATGTGCCTTGCACTTGTCCAGGCCACTTCCTCTCCACCCTGTCACCTCCCTCAGTGCCACCCGCACCACACAGTGGCTACCATCACCCACATTTCCCCTCATGTGAAACTTCATTCTCTTACTGCCAGCTGTATTCCCATTCCACTAGCCATGTAGGAGTCACTATTACACTTCTAGCAACGTTACATGCCTCATCTGGCCAGCATACACCCACATCTGTTTATCTGTTTTGTGTGCATTCATGTTGCCTGAAGTCACACTCTGGACATGACATTCCTATGCTTGATGCATTCTCTCATGTCCTCAGTATGATGGCACTAATTATAACAAAGCAATGTCTGACCATGTCATAGAAGTAATACTGGGGTGGGAGTGGGGCTGCCGACAGGGGTGGGGCGTGCCAGTGGTGGGAGGGGGGGGGACAAGTGGGGGGTGGGGTTGAAGGGAGAAGTAGTGCATGGGTGAGGAGACAAGAGCACTGTCTGGCAGAGTGTGCAGGTACCAGGCACAGTGTTGGGAGCTTTTAGCTTGTGGGGCAGGGAGGGAGGGGGCAGAAATGAGCAAGAATGGAGTGGAGCAGGGAAGCCGAAAGACAGCAGGTGCACTAGCAGATGGTAGCACATGAGAGGGCGGGAGATAATTGCAAGGAAATAATATGATAGAGGAGATGGAAACTGTTGGATGGAAGGTTTGAGTACAGTGGATTATCACAGATTGAGGCCACAAACTTTCAGGAGCTGATAGCCTTTGGAGAGCCATCTACGACTTAACTACTCCATCGGGTGTGCAGGATTTATGGTACTCGTGAAATACCCTCAGACTTCAAGAAAAATGCAATACTTTCAATCCCAATGAAAGCAGGTGCTGACAGTTGTGAGTATTCCTGAACTGTCAGTTTAGTTACTAAATACTAAACTAACAATTTATGAAATAATGGAAAACTTGGTAGAAGCCATCCATGGACAACATCAGTTTGGATTCCAGATGAATACACTGACATGCAAGGCTATACTGACGCTACAACTTCTCTTGGTAGAGAGGTTAATGAAATACACACCTACATTTACAGCATTTCTAGACTTGGAAAAAGGTTTTTTTTTTACAATGTTGACTGGAATACTTTGAAATTCTGAAGGTAGTAGGGGGTAAAACACAAAGAGCAAAATGGTTCAAATGGCTCTGAGCACTATGGGACTCAACTGCTGAGGTCATCAGTCCCCTAGAACTTAGAACTAGTTAAACCTAACTAACCTAAGGACATCACAAACATCCATGCCCGAGGCAGGATTCGAACCTGCGACCGTAGCGGTCTTGCGGTTCCAGACTGCAGCGCCTTTAACCGCACGGCCACTTCGGCCGGCCACAAAGTGCAAAAAGCTTATTTAAAATCTGTGCAGAATCAAAATGGCAGTTACAAAATCAATGGTTGAGCAGGGAGTGAGACAGGTTCTACATTTACATCCACATCAACAAACATACTCCATAAGCCACCATACTGTGCATGGAAGAGTGTACCCTGTGACACTACTAGTTGTTTCGATTCCTGTTCCACTCACAGACAGTTAGAGGGGGGGAAGAATTACACTCTATATGCCTTCATACGATGCCTAGTTTCTCATATGTTATGTTATCTTCATGGTCCTTCCCTCCAGGAATTCTCATTTGGGTTACCAAAGCATGTCTGTAACACGTACACTTGCATGTGTTTGAGTCTACTGGTAAGATATCTGGCAGCCTGCCTCTAAACTACTTTGATGTTACTTCCTATAGTTTGACCTGGTGCAGATCCTGAACACTAGCAGCACTTTATAACCAGTCGCATTAGCACCCTACATGCTGTATCCTTGCGTTGCCAGATGCTGTATGCTTTGCCAGAACATCATACCTGTCCTGCAGGAGAGACATACTGAAATCAACAGTTTTAATACAAGATGTGGCCCCACTGCACTTGCCTCATGAAGTTCATCTGCTTCTACAAAACGCATTTGAAATGATCAAATTATCACCAATTGTTTCCAAATGCTTTGTCGGCATGATCAGCTGCTCTCACTCCCTGTGATTTATGGTTGTGGGACTACCTGAAGGACAGGGTTTACACATGTGCTGATCTGAAGCACAGCACATTGAGACAGGTAGCGAGTATACCTAAGAACATGCTTTGTTCTGCTGTGCAGAATACAATCCTGTGCTTTCTGACTCTTCTGGACACTGAGGAGTGCCATACTGATCCCCCTTTCATAGCAGTAATGGTGCTGATCTGTAACGGTAGGATGTACCATAGCAGCACATGAAATCTGTTTCAGTTAAATTGATTCTACATTATTTCTCTTCCCCACGCACACACGCACACACGTGCTCTTTAATAATGGAAGTTGCCACACTGCTATGGAAAATACAGCGGGAAAAATACAGATGTCACTAGATGTCTGTTGCAATCTACAAAAATTGTGCCCCAGTGGTGGGTTTAAAAAGCAGAAAAAACTGCCCGTATGTGGAATGTCATTTACTAGGAGCAGCTACTCCTGTCAAGTTTGAAATAAAATATCACTGACAAGGCATGATACACACCTCAAGTTTCTGCTCGTTAGGTATTTTAGAGTCATTGTTCATATGCTGTACTACAGGGCTGTAAATGGTCAGCATACTGTGGACACATTAGAGGGGACAGACTCCTTTAAACTACTTTGATTTACAGAAAACTATTTGGTTATTACTTCTCTTTATCTTCTATCAAATATATTTCATAACTATGTATTGATTACTGGACTTGCTCAAATCTGTTTTCACATTTGTCTTTATCCTTCACATCCAATGAAGCAAAGGTATACTACTTGTTTATGTACAACTTGCCACTACTCGAGTCAAATCATTGATTGACATGGAAAATACATTACACAGAAGTGCTCAGCCCGAGTTCTTTTTGAAGACTGATGACTTTCAACAATAATATACAGTGCTTTTCAAGCACATTTAAGTAGGGCATAGGGTTAGCTGTAATTTTAACATGTGTTCATTTATGAGTGCTCTAAAGGTTGTGTTCTAAGCCACAATAGATTCTCATTTTTGGTGATGTTTAATTTCATCCTCACCAATCATATGTATAGATTTTTGTGTGGTTCCAAACTGGACAATGTTTATTACTTTTAATCATATATCTCATCACCTTCTTTACAACAATTGTATATCAGCTGCAAGCTGACTACATTATGGTTCCAGCACTATGTCTCCCCCAAAACAGTTTGCCTACCCTCACCCCAAAGGCATCTCTCCACCAGTAAATACTTATAAATACCTCAAAGGCATTGTACGTTGTGGACATGATACAGTACAAACAGTTTGTTGATATGCTAGTAGATACAGGTGCGCCCTGGTTGCACCGGTCAGGTTTCCGAGTAGCACAGGCTTCAGGAAACGGGTGGCACTGCTATTGAGGAAGCACACTCCTTCTGCATGTGACTTTGTAATGTACACACTTCCACCTGATGGATACTTAAAGTGAAGTGCAAGCTCCTGTGACAGTATTCAGTTGTTTCCTCAGTGCCAGGCCATGAACAGTCTATGCCTCATAACCATCAATCTCAACTGCCAGGGACCAGCCCGGATGCTCCATTTTACACTGCACCACCACCACACTACTTCACAGTAAACCACACAGTGTGCTCCAGCACCCCTGCCCCCTGCCCCCTGCCCCCTGCCCCACCCCGTGGACACCTCACCTAACAGTGACTCAGGATGAGGTTTCCCTCAGGATTCATATTACTCTCAAGTGATCATGAATGATCTTTCACTGGCTATCCAAACAACATTTCATTGTGAAATTGTACCATGAACAAATCATTCTTAAATTAAACCTGGAAATTCTCATTCACTACCACATCTATTACCCACAACCAGTCTTTGTGATTATCCAATGTAATAAGCTTTTCACAAAAAAATAAGATTGAGTAAAATATAACATAAAAGTTACCTGCTGGTTCATTTAGGAACTATACCATTCAAGTGAATCTAACATAGCTAAATTTTTACGTTATTGTGTGCTATGATATGATATATGTTGACAAATTATCAATTATATACCATTATATCTGTACAGTGAATTCAACACGTATTGCAAGAACAGCATCCAGAAGCAGTATGTAATGGTGAAATGTTTTTGCTGCAGTGGTTTCTTTTTGTTCCTGATTATAGATTTTTTACCCTGATTTGCCAATTTCTAATGTAGGTCTTAATAGAAACAAGAACTAATACTGATCATGCTCACTCCTTTCTCTATCCCAAAAATATTATCACATGGCTGTTGATAAAGGAAGACTGCTGCTACAAGAGTGTGTTCTTCAGTAATCAAAGGACTACTGAGTTAGCTTCCAAAATGGAGAGTGCCTCATATGTATGCACTATACAAATAGGCAAAGATATTACACACAAAGAAGGTAGATTTGAAAAGTTCCAGATGCAAGAGATCCAATGCGTACCTTAATACTTGCATACACACCATCGGTCTCCTCGTTCTGTTTCAGTGATGAACAAATGATAATTTCCCTTTGTAGTCAAGTACTGGCAGTTATTGTAAAATCTAAGATATTGCCAAACACTGTAAAATCACACCTGTATTTTTATTGTCAGTTTGGATGTAAACAGACAAATGGGTACAGTGGAATTCCATATCAACAGACTCTTCTCCTTGCTGTAAGTAAGTGTTAGAAAATTCACAATATTCCAGAAAATTAGAAATATTTTTCCTTTTTTTCCCATGTTTTGACCTGAATATCCATAACTAATTATTCAAACATATTCATTTTGGTATGTGAATTACTTTTTTAATAGGTGGCATCAGTATTCATCATGGAACCCCAACAATGTGTGAGGCTCCTTTTGAAGAGAGATTAAGATTGTGATCAACTCAATTTTATTTTTGTCCACACAGCATCACAGTTATTTGTGATCTTTTTGAACATTGAAGCTAATCAGCAAAATGGACTGGAGGTAAGAAGAAAAACAGCAAGCATTTCTAAATACACATCTGAATCTAAGGGGAAAAGCAAATTTAAAAAAAAATAATAAATGAAGAATGGTCATTATCAGATGTAGTGTCCTTTAACTATACCTGATTCCTTCCAAATGGAGTTGTCCCTCTATTAGCACTGGGCACCAATCATGGAGGAGGATTTCGTATCTCTGAAACAAATTGGTTCTATATAAGTTATATGAAAAAAAATTAGAAAACTTACAAAAATTACTTAATATTATACTATGTCACATTCAAAGCAATTTGACAACCACTGCATCACTTCAAAAGTTTACTAACACCTGACAATATTTATGCAGTACATCACAGATAACTCACCAGTGAAAAGACAATGTCTATTAATTTTGTTTCTCTACTCATTACCATAAAATTTGAGGATCCTAACACATTCCCTTCATGCAAGCCAGACCTTATTTCCTTAAAAATGGTTCAAATGGCTCTGACCACTGTGGGACTTATATCTGAGGTCATCACTCCCCAAGACATGGAACAACATAAACCTAACTATTGTGAATTGTGATTTATTAGTCTCTTAACACACACTTACAAATCATGTGATTATGGTACAGGAAACATGTCAAAAATAACAAACTAGAATCTAATATTAATTTTTAAAACTATATTTAGTCTATGTAGCAGTATATGTTTTCTTATTTTCCAGCTTGGGTAAATATCTTTCTTGATAATGGACAATTTTTTTCCCCCACTATATAATGCCAATTTGTGGTTGGATTCTCCTCAAATTATCAGTTCATCTTCCATGAATTCTTCTAATGAGTAATATCATTTGTGTAAAAGAATTTCATGTAACTTCTTTTTTAGTATTCCTAGTTCCATGTTTAGAATGTTTTTGCCTTTAAGTTCGTTGTAGACTTTCGTGCCCTTATATCATGGGGTCTCAGCATATAATTTCAACCTATGGGCAGGAAGCATAAAGTACCTTTATTCCTTGTACTGTATGGATGATCAAATTGGTTTTTAATGAACAATTCCCGTTTGTTGTGTAAAAATATCATTAGCTGGTATATGTATAGGGAGGGGACAGTCAAAATTTTTACTTTCTGTTATAATGGAAGACATGACCCTCTTTGCTGTGCAGTGCACGTATTTCTGATAATTTTCTTCTGGAGATTCAGTACATGAGATATATTATTGGAGCTCCCCCAGAAAATAATGTCATATCTTATCACTGATTCAAAGTAACTTAGATATGCTACTTTGTGAGTGGACATGTTAGTAGCACCTGATAAAACATGCATGGCACATGCAAAGCTACCCAGTTTGCTGCACAGGTACTCAATATGTGTGTTCCAGTTTAAATTCTTATTGAGGTGTAGACCTAGAAATTTGGTGGAATGCACTTCTGTTAACTCTTCACTTTTATGATTTATACTAATTTCCTGGTATTTTAGCTATTTGGTTCTGAATTGAATCAAGTTTGTTTTTGATATGTTAAGCTTCAGACCATTTAAATGGAACCATGACTATAGCCTATCTAATGTACCAGTGACTATCAGGAATTGTTTCTGTTTCTTCACTTTCTATCAAGACAGTTTTTTTTTTTTTTGTGGTTATAGGGCGCACAACTTCAATGGTCATTAGCGCCCAGACTACGTTAGGAATGCACCGCGAGGCACAAGTTTAAAACAGCAACTAAAAGGGAAAACACGATAAAAGATCAACAGGCATATGGTATTAAAAAAAAAAAAAAAAAGCAGCATAATTAAATGTCCTTAGACAGGTTAGTCAATTTGATAAAACGAAGAACGCGAGCAGCTGCTCCTGGGTCATCTGCTAAAATGGCATCGAGAGTACATGGCAGGCCAAGATCAAGACGCAGTGTAGTAAAATCTGGACAGGACGTTAAAATATGGCGGACCGTCAGCAAGTGCCCACATGGGCAGAACGGCGCCGGCGCAGCCGTCAGCAGATGGCGATTGCTGAACCACCAGTGTCCAATTTGTAACCGGGCCAAAACTACCTCCTCCCGCCGAGAGGCGCGTGAGGAGGACGTCCAAGCCGCAGGAAGAGGTTTCAAGGCCCGAAGCTTGTTGTCCGTAAGTGCAGCCCAATCGGCATGCCACAGCGATAAAATGCGCCGACAAATGACCCTGCTACAATCTGATGAAGTGACACAACAAAAAGCTGTCTGAGGCTGGAGGACCGCAGCCGTGGCCACGGCATCTGCCGCTTCCTTCCCAGGGATACCGACATGGCCAGGAACCCACATAAAACTAACCGGAGAACCGTCGTCCACCAGCTGCTGAAGAGAGTGTTGGATCCAGTGCACGAAAGGGTGAACCGGATACGGATCACTGAGGCTCTGGATGGTGCTCAGGGAATCAGAGCAGATGACATATGCAGAATGTCGGTGGCAGCAGATGTAAAGAACAGTGTGGTAGAGGGCAAAGAGCTCAGCTGTGAAGACCGAACAATGGCCATGGAGCCGATATTGGAAACTTTGTGCCCCGACAATAAAAGAACACCCGGCCCCGTCATTGGTCTTAGAGCCATCTGTATAAATGAAGGTCATATTAATGAACTTCGAACGAAGTTCGACAAAACGGGAGTGGTAGACTGAATCGGGAGCGAGCAGAGGTCAAGGTGGACGCGAACCTGAGTCTGGAGCCAAGGTGGTGTGTGGCTCTCTCCCACTCTAAGGGTTGCAGGGAGTGAAAAATCAAGGTGTAGAAGGAGGCGACGAAAGCGAACTCCAGGGGGTAGCAGGGCAGAGACATACAACCCATATTGACGATCGACGGAGTCGTCAAAAAAGGAACGATAAGACGGGTGGTCGGGCATTGACAGTAGGCGACAGGCATACCGACAAAGCAGTATATCGCGCCGGTAGGGCAGTGGCAACTCACCAGCGTCAGCATGAAGACTCTCGACGGGACTAGTATAAAATGCTCCGATCGCAAGACATAAACCCCGATGTTGTATGGAGTTCAGGCGGTGTAAGATGGACGGCCGTGCAGAGGAGTATACGAAGCTCCCATACTCCAGCTTGGAGTGGACGATCGACCGATACAGGCGAAGTAGGACGGTTCGATCCACTCCCCACGACGTACCACTGAGAACACTGAGGACATTTAGTGAACGGGTACACTGGGCAGCCAAATATGACATGTGGAGACCAGCTAAGTTTCCTGTCAAATGTAAGACCTAAAAATTTTGTTGTCTCCACGAATGGGATAGCAACGGGACCGAGTCGTAAGGACGGTGGGAGAAACTCTTTGTAGCGCCAGAAGTTAATACAGACCGTCTTCTCAGCAGAAAAACGGAAGCGATTGGTGACACTCCAGGAGTAAAGATGGTCAAGAGAACGCTGAAAACAGCGCTCCAGGAAACATGTATGCTGCGCGCTGCAATAGATGGTAAAATCATCCACGAAAAGGGAACCTGATACATCAGCTGGGAGGCAATCCATTATTGGATTGATTGCTGTGGTGAAGAGAGCGACGCTCAAAACTGGCCCTGTGGCACCCCATTCTACTGGCGAAAGGTGTCCAACAGGACAGAACCCACACATACCCTGAACTGTCGATCCATTAAAAAGGAACGAATAAAATGAGGGAGGTGACCGCGAACACCCCCTGTATGCATGGTGCGGAGAATGCCCGCCCTCCAACAGGTGTCGTAAGCCTTCTCCAAATCAAAGAACACAGCCGCAGTCGGGCGCTTCCGCAAGAAGTTATTCATAATGAAGGTTGACAAGGTAACCAGATGGTCAACAGCAGAGCGGCGACTACGAAATCCACATTGTACATTGGTAAGTAGGCGCCGAGATTCGAGCAGCCAAACGAAACGAGAGCTAACCATTTGCTCCATCACCTTACAGACACAGCCGGTAAGGGAGATGGGTCGATAACTGGTAGACAAGTGCTTGTCCTTCCCCGGCTTAGGAATTGGTACAACAACAGACTCGCGCCAGCATGCGGGAACATGTCCCTCAATCCAGATGCGATTATAAGTACGAAGTAGGAAACCTTTACCCGCAGGAGAAAGGTTCTTCAGCATCTGAATATGAATAGAATCAGACCCTGGAGTGGAGGACCGGGACCGGGCAAGTGCATTTTCGAGTTCCCGCATGGTGAAAGGGGCATTATAACTTTCACGATTCGAGTAGCGGAAGTTAGGTGGCCTAGCCTCCTCTGCCTGTTTTCGGGGGAGGAAGGCAGGGTGGTAATGAGAGGAGCTCGAAACCTCTGCGAAAAAGTGGCCGAAGGCATTGGAGACATCCTCCGGGGCCACAAGGATGTCATTCACGACCATCAAGCCAGAAACTGGTGAGTGGACCTTAGTGCCAGATAGCCGGCGCAGGCTACCCCAGACAACAGAAGAAGGAGTAAAACTGTTGAAGGTGCTTGTGAAAGCAGCCCAGCTGGTTTTCTTGCTTTCTTTAATAATACGATGGCACTGCGCACGTAATCGTTTATAAATGATACAATGTGCCACTGTAGGGTGGCATTTAAAGGTGCATAAAGCACGTCAACGAGCACGTAAAGCGTCTCTACATGCTGCGGTCCACCAGGGGACCGGTACGCGACTTGGAGAAGAAATGGTGTGAGGGATGGAATATTCAGCAGCAGTGAGAATGACTTCCATGAGGTGTGCGACCTGACTATCGCAGCTTGTGAAGGTTTGATCCTGAAAGGTCACCCCGGAAGAGAAGAGCCCCCAGTCGGCTTTGGAGATTTTCCAACTAGCTGAGCACGGAGAGGGGGTATGATGCAGGAGATGGATAACACACGGGAAGTGGTCGCTCGAATATGTATCAGAAAGGGCATACCACTCAAACCAGCGTGGTAGTTGGGTAGTACATGTAGAGAGGTCTAAATGGGAATAGGTGTGAGTTGTGTCCGAAAGAAAAGTAGGGGTGCCAGTATTGAGGCAGACAAGACTGAGGTCTGTTGAAAAGGTCTGCTAACAGGGAGCCCCTCGGGCAGGATGCTGGAGAGCCCCAAAGGGGATGGTGGGCACTGAAGTCTCCAGTTAACAAAAATGGTGCAGGTAGCTGAGCAATAAGTTGAATCATGTCTGCCCTGGTAACGGCAGACGACGATGGAGTGTAAACGGTACAAATAGAAAATGTAAAAGTGGGGAGAGTAATTCTGATGGCAACTGCCTGCAGGCCGGTGTGCAATGTGATGGGATCGTAGTAAATATCATCCCGGACCAGCAACATAGCCCCTCCATGAGCCAGAATACCTATCACAGGGGGTAGGTCAAAACGCACAGAGGTGTAGTGTGCCAAGGCAATGTGATCGCATGGGCAGAGCTTCGTTTCCTGGAGAGCTACGATGAGCGGACAGTGCAAGCGAAGCAGCAACTTCAAGTCCTCTTGGTTGGAGCGAATGCTGCGAATATTCCAGTGAATAAGTGCCATCGTGAGAAGAAAAGGAAGATGAAAAAAGTGGTCACCTCGAAGGCCGCTGAGGGCCTGGCTTCGAGCAAGTACTGCCGCCGCTATCAGTAGGCGGACAGTCATCGTCCATTGGTTCTATAGGTTCATCGGCCATCTCGTTAAAATGGCCGGGAGGAGAAGCTTCCTCCGCCGATGGACGGCCAAATGTTCGGCTACCAGCGGTGCGGCCAGGCGAAACGGATGACAGCCTGGGACGGCAACCGCTGGGTGGCACAGGAGAAGAAATGCGCCATGGAGGAGAAGGAGAACTGTGCTTCCTATGAGCCTTCTTGGAAGGTCTTTTAGTGGAAGTACTGGTCGACGGCTGGGAGTGTGAGGTACGTAGGAAGTCTTCACGGGACGGTTCCTTCTTGAAGGCCTGTGCATCTGATTTCTGGATCTTCTTCTTAGCAGAAGCTGATGAAGGTGCTTGTGTTGGAGGGGTGACGGGAGGAAGAGGAGACGTCGACCGCGCGATCTTAGCACTGGCCGAACGGATGACTGTGGTGCCGAAGGTCAGATCGCATGTCTGCGTCGCCACCTCCCTGGTAGTCCGAGGAGAGGTGAGGACAGTACTGTACTTTCCCGCTGGGAGCAGCGCAGGCTTTCTACTAGCAAATAGCTTGCGAGCAGCCGAGGTGGACACTTTCTCTTTGAGCCGAATTTCTTGGATACAGCGTTCTTCCTTGTAGATGGGACAGTCACGGGAGGACGCTGCATGGTCACCCCGACAGTTCACACAATGAGGAGACGGAGGTGGACAGTCACCCTCATGGGCATCCCTGCCACAAGTGACACATTTAGCCGCATTGGAACAAAACTGGCGAGTGTGTTTAAAATGCTGACACTGGTAGCAGCGCGTAGGTGTCGGGACATAGGGGCGAACAGAAATAACCTCGTAGCCCACTTTGATACGCGATGGCAGCTGAACACTGTCAAAGGTCAAGAAAAGTGTCCGGGTCGGTACAAGGTCATTGTTGACCTTTTTCATGGCCCTATGGACAGCCATCACGCCCTGCTCAGCGAGGAAAGACTGAATCTCCTCGTTAGTCAATCCGTCAAGTGATCGAATATAGACCACACCACGAGATGAATTCAAAGTGCGGTGAGCCTCCATCCAGACAGGAAACGTGTACAAGAGTGTGGCCCAAAGCAGTTTTTGTGCCTGAAAGGCGCTCTCAGTTTCGAGTAATAAGGTACCGTTACGCAACCTGGTACAGGATTTGACAGATCCGGCTATGGCATCGACGCCCTTCTGTATAACGAATGGGTTGACAGAGGAGAAATCCTTTCCGTCCTCAGATCGAGAAACGACGAGGAACTGTGGGGCAGGCGGTAGTACTTTTGTCACTGGTGGCTGGTCAAGTTTCCGTTTTTGGGCAGAAGTCGAGAGAGATGGAGAGAAATCCATTGCGGAGGAATGCCCCATGATTGCCAGCATCTCCGATGGCGCGCTCCTTCCTTGTGGGGACCCTCTCAGAGGGCACTCCCACCTTAGGTGAATGTTTACACCTCAGGTCACACCTCCCGAGAAACAGACGGAGGGACCAATCGGCATGTTCAGAAGGTATCAGCTCAGGCAATCACCCCTCCCTGGGCCTGGCCTTTACCAGGGGGTACGTGTGTGTTTTACTTGTCTACCCAGGGCAGGGAATTACGCGTTACCCCATCACCGGCTACACGTGCCAACATGTGGGTTGGCCTTGAGGCACGCACAGGGAGGAAAGAAGAAGAGGAAAAATGAAGGGAGAGATGGAGAGAAAGGACAGACTGTCTCAAACGCCGAGGTGGAGACCAGAGGATGGATAAAAAGGCAAGGAGAAGAAGGCAAGGAGAAGAAGGCAAGGGAAAAATTAAGGAAGACAGTGAGAGGGAGAAGGACAAAGAAAGGAACCAAACAAAGGAAGGTAGAAACCAGACTAAGTGAAAAACCAAAATGACCACAAATATAAGTCGTGGAACCGTCCGTCTCCAAACGCAGATGCAAACTACCCCCTTGAGGGGGAGGGACTCCTTTTAGTCACCTCTTACGACAGGCAGGAATACCTCGGGCCTATTCTAACCCCCCGACCCCTAGGGCGGGGCAGAAACGATGCCGGTTGTGACCGAGTGAACCACCCCATTAATGGCATCATCGTAAAGAGGCTCAATAGTGGCAATGGATGTGAACAAGTCCCAGTCAGCCTTTTTCATAGCCCATCTGCAGGGGTGCCCAGAAGAGTGATGCCGTGGCAGTGACAGAAGGATAGGAAAGTTGTCACTACCACACAAGTCATCATGCACACCCCATAGGACAGACAGTAATAGGCTAGGGCTGCAGATCGGAAGTTCGATGGCTGAGGAGGTGCCATGCGCCACACTGAAATGTGTGACAGGACCATTATTTAAGAGAGAAAGGTCTAGCTGTGCCAATACTTGGTCAGCAATGCTGCCTTGGCCTGTTGCCACTGACCCACCCTACATAGGGTTATGGGCGTTGAAGTTGCCCAGTAACTGAAAAGGTGGTGACAATTGGGCTATCAGTGCATCTAGGACATGTTGTGGGACATCACCTTCTGGTGGAAGATAGAGACTGCAGACACTAACGGCCTGAGTCATCCACACCCAAACACCGACAGCCTCTAAAGGTGGTTGTAGAGGGGCAGACTTGCTGTGAAGGGAGTGATGGAAACAGATGCAGACGCCACCAGTTACCCTCTCATAAGTTGCCCCGTTCCTGTAATAATCCCGATAGCCATGGAGGGCAGGGGTTCACGTCACCAGAAACCAAGTTTCCTGAAGAGCAATGCTGAGGAAAGGGTGACGGCTGAGAAGTTGTCGGAGCTCAGCAAGATGGCGGAAAAAATTGCTGCAGTTCCACTGGAGGATGACATTGTCCATGGCCGAGAAAGTCATGAAGGACCGAGGAGCAGATTACGCCGCTGGGTCACCTGCTGCCACTGTTTGAGTATCTGTGTGAGTGACAGCCATTGCATCCGAGATTCCAGCGAATCCTAGGTCCACAGCAGACGCCAGAATCTCTACCTCGCCCTCAGATGCAGAGCTTTTATGTTGCAGTGGAGTGGGTGCCTCTGAAAATTCCTTTCTTATAGGTCTTATTCTTGGTGCCTTTTCTCACTGCTCCTTGGGTTTCATTGGCTTGGAGGACTTCACCGATTCTGTCTCGGAGACAGAGGAGGATCGTGAAGCCCCACGACCAGCTGCTTGTGGGCTCTTATGCCACTGCCGGGCATCATCCTACCCACTTGTGGAACTTGACAAGGGAGGGACCCAAGGGTCCCCTCCTTAGCCTTAGCATTGGTCAGTCGGTCCAGGGTCTTATATTCCATGATTTTTTGCTCTTTCTGTAAGATCCTGCAGTCTGGTGAGCAAGGTGAATGAGGTTCTCTGCAGTTGACACAGATGGGAGGCAGGGCACATGGAGTATTGGGATGTGATGGGCATCTGCAATCTCGACATGTGAGGCTGGAAGTACAGCAGGAAGACATATGGCAGAAGTTCCAGCACTTCAAGCACTGCATCAGGGGAGGGATATAGGGCTTGACATCACAGTGGCAGACTATCACCTTGACCTTCTCTGGTAATGTATCACCCTTGAATGCCAAGCTGAAGGCACTGGTAGCAATCTGATTATCCTTTGGACCCCAAGGAAAGCGTCAGACGAAAGGAACACCCTGATGCTCTAAATTGTCTCTTATCTCGTCATCAGACTGCAAAAGAAAGTCCCTATGGAAAATAATACCCTGCACCATATTTACACTCTTATGGGTTGTGATGGTAACTGAAACATTCCCAACTTGTCACAACTAAGTAACCTTCATGACTGGACAGAGGATGCTGTTTTTATCAATACTGATCCAGAGCGCATTTTGGACAAGCCCTCCACCTCCCCGAACTTGTCCTCTAAATGCTCTATGAAGAATTTATGCTTTGTTGACATGAAAGACTCCCCATCAGCTCTTGTACAAACTAGGAGCCTGGGCGAATAAGTGTCACTGCAATCCTGAGCCTTACACTCCTCCCACGGTGTGGTCAGAGAAGGGAACGATTTGGGATCATATTTCTGAACATTGAATTGAGCTCGAGGATGCTTAGAGATTGCTGGTAGCTGGCCACCAGCAAGAGATGATATACCACCCTTCATTGCAGTTCATCCGCCGTGATGCAACCCACTCTGAACAAGGGCCCTCCCCATGGGTGCCACCCAGCCTGAGCAAGGGCCACCTGGCAGGATGGCCATTGCGAAGTGTCCGGATGCCCCAAGGAGATAGGCATCTACTCCTTGGCATATGTCCGGAGTTAACAGCACAAGCATCAGCAGATTAATCCCTGTGTTGTCAGTGGGCTACAACCATCAGGGCACATTGTGGTCCCACCAGAACTGACTGGCTACCATGCTAGATATTAGGAGCAAGGGAGTCCATGATCGTCATCTCTGCAAGCAACACTGCACAGTGTATGGTGAAAATCGCATCCAGTAATGCATCCTTGCCCAAGAGATGGTGAATGAGCGGGACTACAATGAGATGACGAGAAAGCTGGCTAAAGGTCTCAATGCACGATGGACACAACGCATCATGAAAGGTGCCCCTCGCCAATTGGCTCACTCTTTGGAAGTATTTGGAAAAATGGGGGTCAAACCCGAGAGCGGACCATCACATATAGCCCAAAACATTTGAGACTCCTTTTATTCACCTCTTATGACAGGCAGGAATACTGCGGGCCTATTCTAACCCTGAACCTGCAGGGGGGCGGTTCCAGTTCTCGGTGGTACTGAGACATGAGGGGAATGCTCCTCTGTGGCTGTACAGTGGGAGTTTGGGAACTGGTGAGCGACTGGAGACATCTTCTTTACT